>NC_142009.1:207809603-207960228 GCF_049901735.1 Notechis scutatus | reverse complement strand
GAGAAAGAGAGAATATGTTTGCCTCCAACAGTATTATATTTAAGCAGAAACCGAAGAAAAAGCACACACATTCAGTTTCGCATATTTCAGAGAGGACAAAAGGTTCCTAAAGCTTCTAGAAAAGGCCTGTTTTGAAGCATGTGCTTTTGATTTCTCAGAATCCCTTGATGGGATTCATGCAGTAAAGTACTGTAATGCCTAGAATAAATGTAGAAAAGAAAAAAATAGATTTTAGAGTCTTCCACAACACTGTTGCCTCTTGTATTGCATCCAGTTTTGGTCGTCATAATGTAAAAAAGATGTTGAGACTCTAGATGGAGTGCAGAGAAGAGCAACACAGATAATTAGGGTTCTGGAAGTTAAAACATACAAAGAATGGTTGCAGGAATTGTCCAGTTTAATGAAAAGTATTAAGGGTGATATGAGAGCAGTGTTCCAAAATCTAAGAGGCTGCCACAATGAAGAGGGAGGTCTCCAAACAACTTGAAGGCAGGACAAGAGGCAATGGGTGGGAACTAATCAAGGAGAGATCTAACGTAGAACTAAGGAGAAATTTCCTGACAGTGAGAACAATTAATCAGTGGAACAACTGGCCTCCAGAAGTTGTGGATGTTCCAAAACTGGAGATTTTAAAGAAGAGATTGGGTAATCATTTGTCTGAAATGGTATAAGATGAGATCAATGTATGAAGTTCACACAAAAATTATATATACTGTAGAGTATATAATAGATTTCAGTGCTATTCTGATTCAAATTATAAAATATAATCATTGTATCATCTGCACAAAGAAACAAGGCAGTCCTGCATCTGGCAATTTTAAGAGCATGGTTCTTCAAAGGGGCTAAAGGTCCAACCCCACCATTATTTTATTATTTTATTAATCTAGAAATTGAATAACACCTGAAATAAAAAAACAACAACCATGCTTAAGCCTTTTTGCAGCTGGTACACTGGAGCTGCATCTTATTTGAAGTACTTATATGTAATTTCTGGATTAAACATATCAAACGTTCATCATCAAAATTATATTTGGGTTTTTTCCCCATACTAAACAAGGAATCAAATGCTGATTTTAAATTGGGAAATGCCACATAAAAAGGAGATTTACTTGTAAATGTATTTTTCTATCAGATTGTGCAGTATAAAAATGTTGTCTAATGTTGGGCACCCTATTTGAAATTCCTCCTACTTGAGTCCAGTCAAGTAAAAGCTATCTTTTTCCAGCAAAATTTCCTTCTGAGTCCAGTCTTTTGGTTCAAATGTCTAGCATAAATTTTAGTCGTTACAGTAAAAAAGCTAATGGGTCCGTAGTTACATGAATCTTTTCAATGTGTTTCTTATGAATAGATATAGCTATCATACTTAAAATTCTTAGAGATATTTCCTGGCTGGTTGATGTATCCAAAGACAAGAAGGGATGCCCATACACTGGAACATTTCTTAAGGAACTCTGATCACATCTTGGGGCCTTTTCCTGACCTAAGAGATTCTATACATTTAATCTGTTCTAAGAGACAGACCAGTGACCCAAAGTGCAACATAGAAAACAAGGTAGCATCCTAAGGAAAAAAATTTCCCACCACATCTATATATATATATATATAAGTGACTCACACATCATCATGAAATCTCCAGAACCGTAAAGCCTACAAACTTGAAATTTGGCACGTATGTTCCTCTTGGCTTCTAGGTGCTCACTAAGAAAGGATTTTTCAAAATGACCACCAGAGCATTAGTATTTCCTATATTATTATTAACATGCTCTGATGCTAAGGAATTCTACTCTCCCTCCCCCAGTGGTGGGATTCAATTTTTTTACTACCGGTTCTATGGGCGTGGCAGGGGAAGTATACTGTAAAATCTCCAGTCAGAGGTGGTATTTGCTGGTTCTCTGAACTACTCAAAATTTCCGCTACCGGTTCTCCAGAACTGGTCAGAACCTGCTGAATACCACCTCTGCCCTCCCCACCTGAAAATAAATCTGTTCCAAATGCAAAACACAAGCAGAGGAGAGGAGTTTCAGTTTCAGTTTCACAACACCAAGCAGTTTTAATACAGAACAGTTGAGCTTAAGCCACACCCAGGCTCCTTGGTGTCTCCTTCTTGCTCACATAGCAAATACTGTTTCAGTTTCCAAGCAACCCTCAACTCTCTCACACACTGACAGGATGCTAGCCAGATGAATACCGATGGATACTGGTAGGCAGAGGCAGATTCCCCCCCCCCTTATTTTCGTCCCCAAAAGCCCGACCACATAGTTTCATAGTGAAGCATGGGTTTTGAGCTAGTTATTTAATATTTGAAAGTGTTCCTTATAAGTATCAATTGGGACTTCTTTAGTAGGATTTGGAAAATATATTTTTTTAGATCAGTAGCTGTGAAGCACGAACAAAGGGAGTTCTTATCTGCATCAATCTGTGGTGTCCACATATCCTTACTGGCCTTGTTGTTCTCTTCCCTAAGGAGAGATTTGTAGCATTTCATAATATTATGCACCAATAAGTGACCCCTTTTAGTGGGTTATTGCTGAAGACTTTATATACTCTCCTAAATTAATTTGTAAGCTGCCAATGTTCTTGTCTATGGGTGATGTTTAGTGAGCTAAGACACATTAGAGTACAAATAAGCCCTAGCAAATGTAAAACATTGCATCAGTTCACCAATTAATTGTTCATATAAGTTTGCGGCAGCTTGTCAAGTGCCTGTTATTCATTGTTGGTTTTCTAATAAAGACAAAGAGCCAAGCCATGTGACTAAACCCCTGCAATTTTCTCATTCCATCTAATGCATATCACAGTATTTGCATTCTCTGCACCTGGAACAAATTTTCAATCAATCAAGCACACCCTTTTGAAACTGACCAGATAATGATTTCTTCCAAAATGCAGTTCCATCACTAAACTAGACAAAAAAGCTACCCCGCTATAAGATATCAGCCCAAAATCTCCAGCGGACTTCTTACCTCCTCCCCCAACATATTATTTTCCAATGAACCATTACGAATGCATAGGTCATGCATAAACCTGCAAAATTTCAAAACTGCATGTTCACCTCCCTTGAAAAATGGGATCCTGTTGATACATCCAATGAAAAAACTACAATTATATTCAAATCTCACCAGGCTCAAGGTTGACTCAGCCTTCTATCCTTCTGAGGTGGGTAAAATGAGACCCAGATTGTTGGGGGCAATAGGCTGACTCTGTAAAACCGCTTAGAGAGGGCTGTAAAGTGGTATATAAGTCTAAGTGCTATTGCTATATTGGTGAACAGGGAGAAAACTATTTAGGCAAAACAGGCAATCAAGTGTCTCCAATCATAAATATTCTGGAGGGATATTGGGAGCTTTCATTTGGGCCCAAGTGTGCAAGGGATGGGGAATACACAGAGTATACTAAATGTCAGGCCTCTGTTCAGTGTGGTTCCCATTTTCTTCTAAAAACTTACTCATTTGATATGTGACATTTGAACATCCCTAAGTACAGTAGCATTTTTGCTGAGAAACCCAGCTTGGTTAAGGCACCAGGCTAGAAAGCAAGAGACCATGAGTTCAAGTGCTGCCTTAGCCATGAAAGCTAACTGGATGATTTGAGCCAGTCACTCTCTCTCAGCACAATTAATTTCACAGGGTTGTTGAAAATAGGAGGAGGAAGTGTGTTGGATGTGTCCACCACCTTGAGTTATTTGTGAAAATAATAAAGGTGGGATATAAATAAATGAATGAATATTGTGATTGGTTTATGAAGCCTGATTTTTGGAATATCCTATATATTGGAAAGTGTAATTTCGATTCCATTGGTTTGTCTACCTGGAAAGCTTTTTCTCTTCTCATAACTATTCACAATATAGTCAAACAGAGTACAATTTTTAAAAGATTATGAATAGTATATGGTTTTCTATTATTTCATTTTAACATAAAAATTAAAATAAGTTCTCCAACTGTGATGCAATTTATTAAAATATTTAGATTAAATTAAATTGAAATTAAAAGTTAGAAAATTCAGGCTTCAGAAAATCTGAAAAGATATAGGAAAAGACAATTCTCTTTCATTGGTTAAATGCATTTTTGAATTATGACAGAGAAAATGGCTGTATGTTTTGGCACTGCTTGTCTCCTCATCCTTTGAACTAAATGTAACATGAAGCTCTTAAATAAAAGGAAAATGACTTGAAAACACTGTGTAGTAGTACATACATACTTTTTTGCTCTGTTGTGCATAGCTATCTGTATATATGCTATCCAGGAAAAAAAGGTACATTTGCATTGGTGTTGCAAAACTGCAGTGCATCTTTTTTTATCTCTGTTAAGTGATATAGACATAGATGAACAATAAAGCATCATATAATCAAAGCAGAGCAAATCTATTCTGGGTTTCTCCCAAGGAACCAAATTTTCATGCTGCTTCTCTTTCTGACTGGTTCTTCACATAAACCATCTATGTCAGGGAACACAAGCATCTTCCCTATAAATTTCGGAAAATTATTTAGCTTTATCAAAATACTTTGGTCTTTCCTTAACATTACAGAATAACAGAATACAGGTGAAAGGGGCTTTGGAGATCTTCTCGTCCAACCCTCCTGCTCTTGTGAAATCCTTTGGTAGGGTCAGCAATATTGGTGTGATGTCCACATTAAAACATAACTTACAACTGGTTGAGGAAAGTAAATGAAATAAATGGATTTCTATAGTTTGTTCACAGGCAGAATTTGAATTTCAGAAGGAGGATGGAAGAACAGTTGATTCTACAACTTCTCCCTAATTGCTTACCAACTGAGAATTTTTCCTTGAAATCTATCCAAAAGCTTTTGACAGATGTACATAATGAAATGTGGGAGTATATGGTGATGCATTCTTAGTTCCATGTTCTTTGCCAAAAGTAACATCTGAGTTCTCGGTAACTTTTACTTTTGTGCCTTTAACTTAATTCATAAGCAATAACTACAAAGCAGCTATGGACACTGTTGGCAATCTTTTAATGTGCCCTCCTTACAAGAAACATGAAAGTGCAATTCAAACCAACAAAGCCATGAAAGTTCCTTTAATTGGAACTGCAATATATCCTTGTAAACAGAAAGAAAGAAAATCACAAACAGAAAGTTCTTTCTTGCTCTTTTCAGACTTTTTCTTCTCCTTAATTAGATACCTTCAGGCAGCTTTCTGGTTTCTCATCCCTTATCCACTGTGGAATTAGCAGATTTGTTATCAGAATATAAAAGCTAACAGCATATGGTTTTGTTAATATCTTCATAATGTCATAACACAATCTGCCACAATGTAAATGTCTTCAAAGCAATTTCACTGGAATGGAATATGCAGTAAGAAATGGGAGAAAGAAAATAATTGCTTTTTTAAAAAAATAATTCTTTCATAATACTCACCTGCTGCATTTTATCAGCTTCTTAATATAAGCTTAGGGGCATTTCTTTTTCAGTAGCTATAAATATTGTGTACATTGATTATAACTCTCCAACAAAAACAGTTGCCTCCAGATATGAAAAAGTCACTTCCCCTTGATGTCTTTTATACCGTTCTAGATACATGTGCACTTACATTACTTAACTCTCCACAAGGATTTAAAAATTAGAAATTACTGGAAGATCAAATAAATATACTCGCTTGCATTGTTTTTAGCCCTAAAAATCTTGTACAGTTGTCTCTTTGATGTTGTAGTGAGCTGCGCTTCAAATGATCCTTTCTTTGTATGTGCCTAAGAGATACCACCAAATCATAACATCTCAACCCAGCAAAAAGTCTAATCTTGGGAGATTTTCTTTCACCCCATTTCAATTGTGGGCAGCTTTCCAAGATAAGCTGTAACCATACTGATTAATCACAGCTGCTGAACTTTTTTTTTTTTTAAAAAAAGCATATCCTGTGTCATATTAGCAATAAGAAATACCAGCTCCAGCTCTTATCAGCCATTCTGTAATGTCTGTACATGGAGAGCATTGACAGTTAGAAACCATATGGATGCCTCTCTAGAAAACATTTTTGTACTGCTATGCTTTCTCACATATAGTTTACCTGTTGCCATTGTTTTGTTCCTGTCATATGCAACCCGTTTTGCAGATGTTTTCAAATGATCAGTATCTGCAGATGTATTACACTTTGAATGACTTTTCAGGAGGCTGCACTTTGTGTGCTTAAAAATATCTTATTACTGAGTAGTTAGCATTTTGTTTATTATGACATCTATACACAGTCATGTTCTCACAAATACAAACACACAACATATATAGTAAGCAATAGTAAGTAATCCATTGATTGAACTGTATGACATGTTTTGTTCAAAATCCACAGCATTACTATCTCAACCCACTTCCTCCCTATTCAGGGCTAAAATCCCTTTTGCTCCACACTTCTGAAATATGATATGCATTCCTGGCAAAGCTACCACAGTTAATTATTTTTGCAATTTACCCTCATCATCTCCCACTACTCTCTGTCATGACCAAATTTTAAAAGTTCAGTAATCTTACCTATTTCCATGGCCCCAGTGCAAATACACAACAAAGTCCAAGCAACAGCTGAAAGAAATAAAATGCTCAGGTAGTGAGTGGATGGCTGCTGCATTTTGTTCCCAGTCTTATTTCATCCATATATCTCTTGCTAAAAATTAAGTTTTAGGAGATTTTAACTTTGGAAGAAATCAGCTTGTTTGTGTATTTTTGTTCATTTTCCTTAAATTGTTCAGTTCTGAGTTGATCCTGCTGTATTGTTAATTTAAACTTTCTAAGAAGAACTTCTTTTTCTCCTGACAATATTCAGAATTATGAGTACACGCCCTAATCAGCAAAAAGGAGAAAAATCTAGTTCACAGTCCAGCTGTGTGCAGTCCAGCTGTTCTGATTCACATATCCTTCAACACACAAATAGATACATAAAGGTGCATTTCTTATTCTTAACATTTTTTTTATTCCTTATTCAAATTTTCATTAAACATTGCCAGTGAAATTTAATTTGCTTAAAATGGACTTGTAAGTCAAGTACTAACAATCAGAAAGATAGGTAGACAGACTGATAGATAGTCCAAAGAACCCAAATGGTAAGATGTTTGATTAGACAAACCATGAAGAAATTATTTGTTCATTGCAGTTGCTACCTTGACTGTACAGTAATATTAGCATTGGTATTTAAATATTCATTTATGGATTCTAATTTTCTCCATCCATATTAATTTCAACAGCAAATCACATAAGGACATTGGGATGCCTTACTAAAATGCTGTATGGTTGTTTGATAGAAGAGGTCCTCATTACTATGAAAACAAAATGGCTTAATGCATCAGCACAGACTTATGATTTAAATAAAGTTATGTTTAATTACATTGATTGCCCTCTGGGAAGATTTTTTTAAAAAAATATGAATTGTTTTATTGCAGGAAAAATTGCAGTGCATTCTCAGAATATGAACAATCTGCTCAACATAAAAGTAAAATCTGCTACTAATTTCATATGAGGTCCAGTATGAGAAAACTGTTATTAAATTACATACTGGTGCCACATTTATAGAAGGCAGTATGAGATGCTTTAAAGTTCTGTCTAAATGTGAAATGTTAGAGTTTATCTGAGAGAAATCTCTAAAAGTAATTAAAACATGTTGTGCAAATCTTCTCCATCGTCTTAAAAAAATGGTTTTCTGGCTGTGCCCATCAGGGTTCACCATTAAGGATGTTGTCTAAAGCACTAAGACTCTTTTGTTGGACAGCCTTCTCCAATATCCAAAGGCTTCATACTACACCAGAAGATTGGTTTGGGAAAGGGCCAAATGCCTCTCATTATGGCTTTGTATATCAGAAGAAGATAAACTAAGCCAAGTGATTTCAAATACTACCTGTGCTCTAGCAGGATTTGTGATGTATAATATCTTTCCTCCAAATGAGATACAACTTCCTTACAACATGAAATTGCTCAGGCTGCAATATCTTTCTCAGAAGAAAGATCCTGGAACAATGTGGATGGTGATGCATCCTCTCATCTCACCAGGTGGCCTATCTTTTACCACTCAAATAGGCTTTAATGTTGTCTACTACTTTGGAAGTGGATCCTAGTAGTTTTAGTGATACCAATATCTGACATCTATGCTCTATAGCATAAAAATTGTTTTAACATTCTGAAGACTTAATTTGCCTATGTTGGCAATACCAACAAGAAGGTACTTTGACAACACAACAGCTTTGAATGCCTACCAGGCTACTTCAGATGTCAACTCCTCATCTTTCAGCTCCAGATGTAGTGAGATGAAACATTTTTCCTTCTCTTTGCCTGACAAGCTGAAATGTTTATGATACAGAATAATAGACATTCTTGTCACTAAACTTAGTTGGTAACAAGATATTACATTTTTTGATCAATTCTGCTCATCTCTCAAAGAATAAACCTGAAGGAAATAACTATGTGCTGAAAAATATTTGAACATGTAAAATTATTGTAATCCTTAATGCTTTCCATTGTTTAGAATACATAAAATGGGTTGAAGAGTAATCTCAATATTTTTTTTCACATTGTTGTAAGTATCAACATGCAGATTCAAAGTATTATGTAAGATCTGTGCACTTCTATTTCTGAAACATAAATTAATTTTAAACTAGGCAACTTATGGCCTATTGGGTCATCCTTTCAGAAGTATTTCCTTACCAAAACATGGGCAGGCAAAAAAAATCAATGGGTGGGAGTGACTTCCAGCCTCCTGTTGGCTTCCTCATTCAGTTTTCTTGTAGGAAACTGGAAGTGAATGTTGGAAAACTTCCTTCCTTCCTTCCTTCCTTCCTTCCTTCCTTCCTTCCTTCCTTCCTTCCTTCCTTCCTTCCTTCCTTCCTTCCAAAAGTCCTTTAAAAAAGTAATCTAAACTAAAGTATTCACACATATTTGATTAGAACTTTTTATCCAAAAAAGCTATTAGGAATAATAGTTTTCTAAAACAAATGTTAAAGCAAATACTTTGAGCCAAATCATATATATATTGTAGATCTCAGTGATGTCTATGAAGATATTCCTGCTGCATTTGTATGTAGAATGTCTATTTGTCTTGTACTATATTCCAGTTAAAAGGGTACAATTTATGTATTGGTGTAAGTTCCAATTAAAATGGCAAAATAATGTTCTTCCTGCATCAACTCAGGAAGTTGAGACTTCCCCAGGAGCTGTTGATAAGAGGAATTAATGAGCCTGTCATTTGTACTTCTACAGTTGTCTGGTTTGGTACAGCAACCAAACAGGCCAGGTACAGACTCCAAGAGATAGTTAAGACTGCAGAAAGAACAATTTCAACCAGCTTGCCTTCCATAGAAGACCTGCATGTTGTGCAGTTCAGAAGGAAGGCTGAGAAAACAGCAGATCCTTATCCTGGACACAACTCCTTCCCTCAGTTCAACACTATAGGGCATTGCATGCCAAAACAACTAGACATAGGCACAGTTCCTCCTCCCCCTCCCCCGTGCCCTCATTCTGCTGAACACCTCATTCTTATAGTGCTATCTAATGTCTATGTATATGTACCCATATAGTATGGTTGTAGTATTATTATTTATCCTTCTTATTATCTTCTTTACTCTTCCTTTTTGTATTATCATTATCATTATCATTATGTTGCTTTGCATGTACACTGAGTGCTTTTGTATCAGAGACAAACTACCCTTGGCCAAATAAAGTTTAATTCAACTCAATTCAATTCAAAATTTATTTCTGAATGAACATGCACAGTATCATGTCTGAGAGTACATACAAAGCAATTGAATTAAAATGTAAGAAATAATAAGTCTGAGCCAAGTAATCACATGCACTATTGAATTCATCTTCTAGGTGTCTGCCTATATAAGCAGACATTCTCTATGAAGCAGGACTATGCATGTATAAATGCCTGCATGAAGGTACTTTCTCTTTGTATGTATCAACACTTAAGAGAGCTATATTTATTCGTTTGTTTAATTAGTTTATATGCCACCCATATAACTATCAATCAGTCTTGGTGCTTTGCAACATCACGAAAACAAGAATATAAAAACATGAAAAATATTAAATTGTATGCCTCAAATAATGACACAAGTCATATTAGAAAAGAGCGTTTTAATTACTTTTCATAAAACCTAACTAGGGCTGCAATTGCTCCAGGTATCTGTATCAGCTAATGGTATGCTGAAACAAAAAGAGCTTTGTCAATTCGCAAATCAAATTCAAGGAATAGTTTCCATTGGCTAGTACTTAAATATGCATCCTTGGAGAGCTTTCCCATCAAATAATTTGCTTTGGCTACTTCTTACATTATTTAATTTGCTACAGCAACTTCCAATTTCTTTCATTTAATTTTGAAACACTGACTGAAAATGAAGTAGACATTTTGCTTGTAACAAATGCTAACAAAGGCTAATATTATAAACCAGCTATTCTGGAAAACTGTTATAAAGATCTGGCCAAGAAATTTGTTGAGGTATTCTGGACACTTTCAACACAAAATAGCAAAATAGACCAGAAAAAAAAAAACACCTCTTCTACAGTTTGGAATTTCTCCAGAATGTAAATTTCAAGGCTATGCTGACACTGTTATACAGACTGTAAATAAATGTGGACATAAAATAAGTGTTTTATTAGGTAATGCAGATGTAGAAGTCATGCTATCCCGTAGTAACTATGCTACTAATTGCATTTTACTTCAAAACAATTTGAATTAGAAACATTTTGTATGCCTTCAAAAAGTTGCCAACTACTAAGTGAACCTTAGTCTTAGTCTTCAGCACTTTAATGGTAGCAAATTGCTTTTGCCTAGCCAAAATATATATGTTATCTATCCTGAGTAAAAGAATAATACTACAACAACTTGCACTCTGCTCACTCCAAGTCTGTCCAAGGGTTTCTCTCTCAACAAATCTGTTTCAGTAAGAATTGCATGCTGGAAGCGATTGGAAGAGGCGAGGTTCCTAAACTTGAGAAACAACTTTGCAGGTTAAATTAAGTAAACCATGTGTTTTTCCCAGACACTAAGTATCTCTGTTCAGAATTGAATCTCTCTGATTTCACTTATGCAGGCATTTCTATTACTACCATAGAGGGTTTTTTAAAACAATAAGAAAAAACAGCAGCTGAACGAATAATAATAATAACCTGGGTGGTAAAAAGCCCTTGGGAACTCAGTTTAATAAGATAATATTGATATGGCATCTCCTGTAATACAGCTCCTTTCCCACAAGTTCTTAGAGCTTTTTCCTAGCAACACGCAGCCTGTGATACAAAGCCTATCTTATTCCTTTGGCACAATGTTTGAATGACTCTAGGACAGTTGTAGGAGCCCTCCCTGCCTCCCCAGATTAAAATATTATTTATTCTTAATATTAAAAAGAGGCAGAATATTACATTTCCCAAAGGGAGAAATGGAGAAACATGTTCTTAAAGGCAGAAAGCACCCCCAGTCTTCCTGCGTAGGAAAACAGCTTCAAGCAGAAGAGACTGGTCATTTGGAATGCAGATTTTGTATCCATTCAGAAAGACTGAGCCAATCTATTCATAAACAAAACATCTTCAGCCACAGCTCTGGAGCTGATGGGATTAAGAATGTACACCCCCCACCCATCCAAATTCTAAGGACAGGACATGATCTTTAGGACATAATAGGATTTACCCACCACCATTAGAATAGTAAAAAGCACAAGGCTCACTATATTGCACAAGTCCCTGGAGCATCTCAATCAGAACCCTATAAAGATCCATCCACTCACTCAACCATTTTGTCAGCCACTCCAGAAACATTTCTGCTGTCACTGAGGTTTCTGGAAACCAAATAAACCTTCTTTCCTTACAGTCAGCTTCCGTTTTATTTCTAGCACCTTTCTCCCAGATTTGAACTGGACCCGATTTTTCCTCCCATACAGTGTTTCTAGACCTTGGCAATATTAGGATGTCTGGACTTCAACTCCCAGAATTCTCTAGCTACCATGCCACCTGGAGAATATTGGGAGTTGAAGTCCATACGTTATAAAGTTAGAAGGTAGAAAAGCACTGCTAGGAGCTGTTTTGTCTCGATAGTGGGGATATGATCAGACGGTTACAGAGTTTGTGCAAAAGTATTGATAAAAATATTCTCTTTCCTTCAGATGTATCTCACAGATGTAAAAGTCTCTCCAGATTGCAGCAGATGTGCCAGTGGAGAAGGGATGTCATGGGAGTGATTTACAATTGGAAACCTGTTTTTAATATTAAGAAGAAAATGGAAGGAGGGTTTTATATCCTGATATTTCTCTGATTTGTTTTATGTTTAGCAAAACTAAGCTTTCCCCCACTTCATCCCAGTTTCATGATAGCATTCAAAATGCTATCATGCATTTTGTCATTCTTAACAGTTGACTCCAGACCTAATTATGAGATTCTTCACTGTTTTGTATTACTTCTCTTCGTGATTATCAAAAAGAAAAGAAGGACAAGGGCAAGGGCAAGGAGAGGTGTTCAATTTTGGAACAATAAACTTGAGGAAAATAAGATGCTGAATGTGAGGCAGTTATTTTTCACATTTAAATATAGGTAGCTATTTCTCTTCCTTTTTCTTGAACTCATGTGAATTTTTTTTCCGGCAGACATATTTTATTAAACCAACAAGCCCTGAATTCTACCATTTTCCATTGTAAACTCTTCTCTAAATTCAAAAGATGTAGCTATATTTATTTCTTAATGGCTTTTTTTCATGCATACTTTGAATCTTTGTGCAGTATTACTGTAATCTGGCAGAGAGCTGCTGTTCATCACTAAGGGATTCTCAAGACACTTGATGTGATGGATTCCAGGTACAAATGTATTACACAAGAACGAGGGTTGAAATGTTAATGCCTAGGCAGTTTTATATTTTTGTCATGAACCAATAGAATCCTGGATGCAAGCAACAATCAAGCAAGATTGAAGACAACGGATCTCACGCATATATGATGATAGTTTTTCATTTGGAATTTTATTTATATAAGGCAGATTTTATTGCATAAGCCTAATTTTTAAAAACAATAACTACACATTTATTTTAATATAGCCTTGAAGAATTTCAAATAAAATCAGTTTTACATCACAAACATATTCTTACATTCATAGTTATACCATACTATCATGTATGGCAATAAAGAGGGTTAATAATGTAGATAGTTCTTGAGATATGAATGTAATTGAATTTATAGTCATAAGACAAGATGGTCATAAGTGAGTTGTCATGTGATCAGATCTCATTTTTTTTGCAGAGATTGTTAAACAAGCACCACAGTTGTTAAGCAAACTCTACAGTCATTAAATGAATGTTGCGATCATTAAGTAAATCCATTGCTTAACTATGTTTTTTTTTTTCCTCCAGAAACCAAAAGTAAAGGCCAGTTTCTGGAAAACCCATCATAAGCCATTGTCATGAGTTGAGAGAAAGTGATTGGTCCAAAGGCATTGTTGCCTTTCGTGACTAAGGCAGGACAGTCTCCTGATTTTTAGCTTGGTGCCTTAACCACTAGATAATGGTACCATTAAACAAATGGATATAGGATTACTGAATTAAGGGTATAATCCAAAGGACATTAGGAGTACTTCAATCCCAGTAGAATACCTAAACAACATTATTCAATTGCTCCATTTTAATTAGGAAGAAATACTCAACTTTGATTACAAGTTGAGATTAATGACACTTGAGGAAATAGGGATTTTTTAAAAAAACAAGCTCTATTTATTATTATGAACATGATCAAGATTGTACTCCTTTCATAGTTTTATTTCTTTTCACTTTTATATCACAAATTCATTTATTTTATTTTCATGACTTTTACCTGTCTCATATTATAAGGTTTACATTTTTATTGCAAAATAACTCTGGATTTGCTTCTGTGCATGCAGGAACCAAACTGCTCCAATAAATTAGATGTAATTCAGAATGGCTTAACAAGATGTGATTATGATGTTTTGGGATTTGGTTAAGTGACACAGTTTAGCTACTGGTTAAAAATAAAATGGCAGAAGATACCTATTCAGAAGGTGAGAGAATGAAGCATGAACATCTAACTAGGAAGATTAATTGACATTTTAAACAAGTTTTTTTTAGGAATTCCAAAAGTGGGGCATAAATAAATATAACTTTCCTCATTTTATGTAATTATAGCCAGTGTTAATATTACAATCTGTATCTATCTTCAAAAGATTTCCCTATTTTTTTTCCTTGCTGCATTTTTGCAAATTTCTCAAATCTCCACAAAAAGGCTCCCCAACCAATGAAGCTGATTTAGGAAATTTGCATGGAAATTGATTGGGATGTTATTTCATAACAGATCATCCATCCATCAATTTGTGACACAGATGGGAATCCTACAATTCCAGGGCATATAATTGCTGAAACTTCCTCTGGCCATAATTGAAAATTGACAGCATCGTTTCCTACCATTTTGAAGTGAGGAAAGAAGAAAATAAAGTTTTAAATTGTAAAATAGGCAGTTTATCGTTAAAAAGCAGGCCTCTGTCAAAATAATAATAATAATAATAATAATAATAATAATAATAATAATAATAATAATAATAATGATGATGATGATGATGATGATGTGTTATCCCAATTGTAATTGGAGCCCTTGGAGCAATATCTAAAGTGCTACCTCGCTATTTGGAAATTCTGAATTCATCAGACTTGAATACCCTGATTCTACAAAAAAAACCACCCTACTTGGAGCAGCTTATATCCTCCGACACTACCTGAACAGTTCCTAGGTCTTTGGTTAGGACTCGAGCTGTTGAGCTATTAACCAGCCCCAAAGGCTGTGAATCTCACTAAATGATTAAATGATAATGATAATGATAATAATGATGATGATGATGATGATGATGATGACGACAACAACAACAACAACAACAACAACAACAACAAAGAACTGGTGGGATCATAAGCCTGAAAAAGTGGTCAAAAATGAGCATGCAAAACTACTGTGGGATATCCAAATACAGATTGACAAAGTTTTGAAACACAATACCCCTGGATATCACAATTGTGGAGAAGAAAAAAGTGTGGATCGTCAACATTGCCATACCTGGTGACAGCAGAATTGACAAGAAACAACTTGAAAAAGTCACCAGATATTAGGACTTGAGAATCGAACTGCAGACATTGGCATAAACCAGTGCAGGTGGTTCCAGTGGTAATCGGCACACTGGGTGCTGTACCTAAAGACCTAGGCAAGCACTTAAAAACAATTGGTGCTGACAAGATCACCATTGGTCAGCTGCAGAAGGCCACCTTACTGGGATCTGCTCGCATAATCCGCCGATACATCACGCAGTCCTAAACACTTGGGAAGTGTTTGACTAGTGATTTGTGATACGAAACCCAGCATGGTTATCTCGTCTGCTGTGTATACTGTCATTTTTGTGTAGTATTATTATTATTATTATTATTATTATTATTATTATTATTATTATTATTATTATTATTATTATTCCCCTGAAACCTATGTTTGTGCAAGGACATGGTATGTTCTCAATCTTTTTGCAGCCTTCCAAATGACTCAGATGCCCGAATCAGTAAAATGTTGCCTACCTCTGACCTATGCTGACATGTAGTTAGGGACTGCAAGAATTGCATTAAGACTTTTGCCTTTGTATAGCTAAAGTAAGAATTGTTTTCTTTGACAACATGGAGGACCATGTTTGCAGACATTTAGATACCTAGACACTTGTACAGAATTAC
This sequence comes from Notechis scutatus, assembly GCF_049901735.1. NCBI lineage: Eukaryota > Metazoa > Chordata > Lepidosauria > Squamata > Elapidae > Notechis > Notechis scutatus. Next base: position 207,944,557 of record NC_142009.1, on the reverse strand, counting down.
TAAGATAGTTCTGTTTTAGTAAATTATATTTCTCTAGGGTTAGATTCAAAGCAAATATAATCAGCATTATAAAAAAAGGAAGGCAGGCAGGCATGAAAGGAGAGGGGAGACAAGCCAGCAAATATCAGCCAAATGATTTCTTTAATGGCTTAGTGGATATCATATAAATGATCATGTCATCAAGTGGAACCCATTACTGTAATAAAGTTCTCCCTTGTACCTCATATGTAGAATAAGAAACATGCAAAAGCGGGTCGCTTAGCTTAAAAAAGACAGTCTTTGGTTCAATTATCAAAATACGTAGTTAGAGAAGAAAAGTTTTATAATGTTGCTATTGTACAGCTATTTATTGAATTTTTCATTACCCTGGTAAAGATGTTTGAACTGATTGGATATTACCTTACTCAGGCCTTTTGTAAGGTTTCTCTCTCAAAACATTAGGCATACATTTTAGGTTCATGCATTTCCTTTCTTGCTTCTCTGATGCTAGATTAAGAAGTGAAACAGGAATTATTTTAAAAAGATAGCCCAATTCCTCACAAAGAAATACATCGTTTATTCAAGCAATTACAAGACCTCTCCAGATGAGGATCACTACTGTCTTCCAAGATGCGAAGAGGGGCAACCTAGGAATTGGAAAGAAATGTCTCAGAGCCACGGTCTGCTCCAAATCCTTTGCAAGAAAATCCTAGGAAGATAAGTGATGTCTGAACTAGCCTATGCCAGATTACTAATTGGTAAAGAAGATGAGAGACAAAATGCTTTCCATCCTAGTCTTTCCTCTTAAAGATGAGTACAGTACATACTGAAAGTTTAATATACCACAAAATCCTTGAATATCCTGAACAGCAAAGTGGTTGTAGCAGCAGTTTGGTGCAGGCATCCTTTGACTTTGCTGCATTTGACATATATTTCTCATTTGTCATATCTTCCTCCAACAACAAAGGTTTCCAGTAATAACAACTGATTTGTAACCCCATTTTAAAATGTTCAGCTTTTGTTGCATGTTCCATGATGCATTACAGCCAAAATATTATTCTGTTCTGGATTGTGTCAAATTCTATTGCTCTTTGGCTGTAAGTCAAAAGCAATAAATAAATAAATAAATAAATAAATAAAATAAATGCTTTATTGATCAAAGACTTAATTGATCAAAGACAATAAAATGAAGCAATTCATCACTGAGCCATGACTCTGATACTGTTTCCAGTAAACTTTACACTGTAATTTCATTTAGTAATTCATCTTAAGAGACTTCTAATAGAGTAGCATCATATAATGCTAAATTTACCACACAGAACTTTTAAGAAAGGAAATTATTATAACACAAAAATAAAATAATTTATAAAACATTAGCTATTTAGCAATTAGTGTATCTGGTGGAATTTCACTTGTACATGGAATGAGATGTAAAGCTCCAAGTGTAAACCTGACAATGCATAGATTAAGGTAAATAGGATAACATGAGTAAATAGAAAGGTAGCCATGTTGATAGCTATTTCTGACAATGGGAAATCTGTAAAACTGTGTTATAACCCACTTAGATATTAGATTTTTAAGAATTGGTCCTTTTTCCTCTGCCTAACACATTTCCATATAGCCTGGAAAAGTGCAGTAGTATGTAGCAATGACCTTGGAAGACAGAGAGAAGAGCTACACCTAAGGGATTGGTCAGTTAAGGCAATTTAGCCCATAAAAGGAATGAGGGCAGGGCAAGCATCTCGGAAGGAATTTTCCCTAGTTTCTTGAGCTGTAAAAGGCACAGAAGAAAAATATACTTACAAATATGAAAAATTCTGTTAATCTAATTTTATAATAAAGTAGAATTAGTTCATATGCAGGGATTCCTGTCTGGACTACCTTGCAAGACTAACAAAAAAGGAGAGAGGATTCTGGTTTTTAATTACCAAAAGTGCTCTGCTAAAGACGCCCGCCTGAAATCATCTAGCTCAGGGATGTCAAACTCCTAGTCCACGGGCTGGATGCATCACACACTGGCTACACCCCCGACCAGTTTAGTGAAGGGAAAAAATGTCCCAATATGCTGTGACGATGTGATTTTGACATCCCTGATCTAATTCCTTAAAGACAAGCCCTCTATTTAAAGTGAAGTGAATATTTCAGGTAAAAAATGCTGAAGGTAGCACAGTCTAAACTACCAGGCTAGTCTCTTACCTAAAGAAAGAAGGCTGCACTGTACCACATAGTCAAGCTTGTCATCCTTGGGTAGGGTGGGAGACTTTATTTCCTTTCCAATATTGACGTAAGATTCAACTTCCATATAACTGAGCTTTGTATCTGAGTATATCATTATAAGTTTCCATGTTGTCACATCAACATTTAGTTCTAAGATAGGCTGCACTATTTTTCTGCTAGGACTTCTTGGTAGTAACTCTGTATTATAAAACACAGTAGACATTTTAAGGAAGGGATTGAGCTATTGTACTGCTATTTTATAGATACTGACATTTAATTTTCTGAAAAACAGATTTAGAACTGAGTAATAATTAGGCCATTGGCAAAATACCCTGTGATAAAAATCTGCATCCCAAATAGTAATTGTGTCGCAGGAAGGAGTGCTATAGAGGCAGAAAATAAATAAACCAAAATGCTCAGAAACTGTCTTCCTCACATAAGGTCAGGTTCAGCATTCATAATTTATTAAACACATTCAGTACATACAATATACTTTATGGTGAGCAATTGCATAAGTGGACAGAGCGTAATCCTACATATTTATCTGTTTTACACCCACCCACCCACCCACACAGAGAGAGTTTAGATTCATACAAGCATCCTTCCCCTCAAGATATCTTTTGATTGGATTCAATCATGCAAAATTAGGACCATTAGACAGCAGTTGCCACATATATACCTGGGATTCTGAAAAATCTGCCCCGTTTTTCAGAATCCCATTATGTTTATAGTCCACAAATAGCAAGTTTAGAGAGTTGTTGAGCCTCTTGTATAACTGAGGTAATGTGGCTGAAGGGGCTGAGTACTCTTATATCTCATGAAATAAATAGGTGATAATAAATATTTTATTTATTATATAGATGGCAGGCAGGAGAGCCCAAGTTGAATCTGAACCAGAGGTGGTATTCAGCAGGTTTTGACCAGTTCTGCAGAACTGGTAGCGGAAATTTTGAGTAGTTCAGAGAACCAGCAAATACCACCTCTGACTAGAGATTTTACAGTATCCTTCACCTGCCACGCCCACCAAGCCACGCCCATAGAACTGGTAGTCAATTTTTTTGAATCCCACCACTGATCTGAACAGCAATGGAGAGCACTCCTTCCCTAAAAATGCTACAATCACAATCTGAATTAGTCCCCGGGGCTTAATATTGTATCCCCACTAAGCTCATATAAAGTTATTGCTGTTAGCTTAGCTGCTTCTTTAAAGAACATATACTTTGGCCTTTAGTATTCCAAGGGCATTCAAAAGTGATGCAGTATCTAAAGGGCATTTATCATTTGGATGCTTTAATGCCATGTTAGAATTACAGATAAGCACATAGAAATACAGTGAGCATGAAGAAAGTGAATTAAAAGCAGCTACTGCATTATCAATTGGCCTTTCCATTTTTTCCAAATGCTTGGGGTTGTTACTATAATTTAGGGTTCATTTGATTTGGGGCACATATATCAAAACCTATTCCTATCATTTAGGAATGGCTTCTTTCCAAAGTTAACTTCCAACTCAATTGCTGCTCCACTGAAATGTTCTTGTTAACAGTAATATAGAAATGATGGTCTGACATATATACATAGGCTCCTATATAGACATTCCAATCAACCTATGGAAACTAGTAACAGAGCATAAAACCCTTTATTCAGTTCCACTATGAGTTTAGATAATAAGCTAAGTGCTAACGTGAAAAGCTATAATAATGTGAGAAGACTATAAGAGACTTACCGTATTAAACGTAATGTAACATGCTAACAAAAGACAACTAGACAGTGAACCTAGTTTTTAGGTCACTTTAATCACTATTGTGCTTCTATCAATTGAAGAAAGAAGGGAAAATGTCTGTTTGATTCCAACAAAAGTTGAGATTTTTATGACTTTTAATTAGAATTCTCTTATGCTGCTGTAGTCTGCAGTTATGTCTCTCGGACCCAGCCTCCCCTGCAAATATTCATTGATCTTAGTGGGGTATTCTGACAGATTTTGAAAAAAAGTAATAAAAAGCTAGGTTACAAAATGTGGGAGTGTAGACTGTATTTTGAAAATGTAAGACCATATTCATGAATGGTTGCACAACTGCATCTGCTACATTTCCCTAATGGCAATAAACATATAAATGGCAATTGAAGAACACAATGCAGATCTGGGAATTGCTAGTGTACCTGTGGCGTTCTACCATTGGCAACAATTTGCAAATGCCATTTCTTGATAGACTACAAATAATTAACAACTGAATGGCTCAACAAATTGCTTGGAAAGAAAGTCATTGTATGCTTTGATCACAGAAAATAATTTCCTTTTTTTAGAAAAAAAATCCTGCTGCTAACAGTAGGTAAAAAGTTAATGAGAAACATGTAAATGAGAAACATGTAAATAATTAATATATCCTTCAGTTCTTAAGATGTTGCTTGTTGATGCTGCTACTGAATGCATTGGATTTTTTATTCCTTTACAATACAAAATTGAATTTAAAAAACTGAGAATCACCCATAGAAGAAAATTGTTGCATGAATTAATTAGCAAAATGTTTTAAGTATATATTTAAGTATAAGTTTTTCATATTTGTTTGTTTCCCAAGCAACATCTGGAGCACCTAGGGCTAATTGCTTAGTAGTATTATACAAGAAGGATCACATACAATCATTTCTAACTGAAAAGGACTTAAAGTTTACAGATGAAATTTTAGCAGCATGGCTATAATTGCACATATTAGCATATGTGTGCCACTGTGGCTGCTACTGTATGGTAAGGTACTTGCAGTAAAGTAGCTAACATTTAGGGCAGGGTTAAATCAGTGATGTAGTCTCCACATGTTGTTAAACTACAACCCCCCATTCACCTTTAGGATTGTCCATATTAGCTGGAGTCTGACGCTATAAAACTGACACTGATTGGTATCTAAACCAGAGGAAGTCAGCCAGGAGCTTCTACCTGCTGCTGATCATTAAGACAATTAACCTTACTCCTTGGGAAGTTCAGAAGCTGTACAAATTTGGCCAAGATGGAATAAATACTCTAATTCTCCTAAAATAGGCATGAGCCACATATTTGCCTATTGTCTCTCCCCCTCTTTCCCTCTCCTCTCTCCCCATGGTCACTGATGTTAATGTTAATTAAAAGACCCTAATTGAAGCCCTTAAGCCAGGTCTTCAAGGCCTTATAGAAGGCAGCAGGGTCAGTCTGCATAATTGCAATTAAGGCTAAATGAACATGAGATGGAGAACATTTCAAAGAGAATGGCTGAAAAACTCCACACAGCTCTTTCCCTAAGTTGTAGCTTGTAGAGTAACCCATGGACTAAACCCTTGCTCTTCATCTTTGAATATTTGCAATGTATTCAATCTGGATCTAAATTAAGGAGCCTCATCTATTCTATCTATCAACTCCAAAATGGTTGTACTCTGCCTTGAGACTGTGGAAGTGAAAGACTCCATCTTGAAGTAATCCTTTGAGAAGAATTTATAAACTGGAATTCTGTACTTTTTTTTAAAAAACAACAACAACCCTTCTCAGCTAGCTAGGGAAAGCTTAACATACCCTGCACTTTTTTTTAAAGGTCTTCACTAGTTAGAAGAAGTTGGCTGGCTAGCTGAAGGAAAGAAAAAAGTACTAAAAAAATAAATCCCATCTTAACATTGCTGCTGGGTTGTGAACCAGCAAAATATTAGGCAAAATTCTATGCTATTTTAATATTAATGCTAAAGGCAATGCCTTAGAAACTGTGGAAACCGGGAATTTGTTTTACCTCAGTCCTACCTCTGCAAGTAGCTAATAAATTACTGGGTTTAGCCTGTAAGAAAGTCAAGTGCTCTAGCTAAAACAGACAACAGCACTCAAAATGACAGAAGAGATGGTGGAAACATGCTGGCGAACAGAGTGCAACTCTGCAATCAGAGGGAGATGAATAAAGGTTAATATTGTCCATTTCTGCCTTTAGATTTAGGCAATGAGACAACTATAGCTATAAATGATTTAAGCAATGAGACAACTATAGCTAATGCAGATAAGCTAATGTTTGTTTCTGGAGTCATCTCAAGAAACTTTTCTGAACTTCTCCTGGTCCTTCAACTGTCAGAAGTCCTGTAGATCTAAAAGGCAATCACATGCAAATTTGAGCCAGAAGATAGTTCTCATGGGAAACATTGCTAGCAAAACATTTCACTCTATGGGGATTGTCCTCAGTAAACAGTTCCAACTTTTTATGCAAACCGCACTCACTATTGTACGATTGTTTGGTAGAAGGCTGAATTTTGCTAAAGGCAATACAAAGCAGGGTCAGAAAGATAGTGTTAGAAAGCATTTCCAAAAAGACAATATCTTTTACTCAAATTTCCTTTTTTGTTTTTGAAGGTATTCGCAGTGCTTACATATTGTCCAGTAGATGGTGGTATTATTTCAGCAACTCCCTCGGTTTCTTTTAGGAAGGGTTGATCAAACAGATGCCTTAGTATTAGCAAGCTGGCTTTGACAGCTTTCTAAAACATAGAGAGGATATATGTAAAATATGAATAACATCATTCACCTGATTCAACAGAACCTCTCTGCAATCTCAGCCTTAAGTATAGGAAGAGTTATAATCATTCCTTATATCAGACAAACAGGAGCTAAGGTTAGATCCACCAGTCCTGTGCTAATTAGAACATCAAAATCATGACTGATAGTTTATCTTCCAATTGATTATAGTGGAGTATCATATGGTGTGCATTAGCATTTAATAGCAGAAGCAATTTAACAGCTCCAGAAAATGAACATAAATATTTGAAGTGTTGAACTAAACATCAGAAAAAAAATCTTATCTTTAGCTGTGCATTTGTAGTAAAAAGATCCTACAATTATATGTTACTGAACTGAATGAATGTAGTTCAGAGTAAATTAAGCTGCAATGCTTTTTACAGCAAGCATAAATGGACTAGATGCAGGTTAAACTACAAAAACAATGCACCATGGGGGGGGGGTGATCATCCATGAACAATCTGTTCTGAAGGACTGTATCCCTCACAAACACCAGTCTCATGGTTTCTGGATATTCATTGATTCATCTTTGGCAGTAGAGGTAAACATTCCCTTTGTAGTCCACAGCCTCAGAGTGGTATACCAACTATAATTCAAAAGATAATTATTCTTTAGCCATATTTCAGTTTAGATGGTTGCAAAGCATTATATATACGAAAATGGTTTGGATGTCTTAGTCTAAAACATGAACATCTGGAGATTTGCAATAAGTGGCTACTAGCCAAGAGCTACATTTTTAGTATGGTGTTATCATTATGGAATTATTTTTCTCTTACAGGTTGGCTTGGCATCACCTTCATCATGGTTGTTTCAGTGCTGCTCAATATTTTTTATACTTTTCTTTCCAAATTTATTCCATTCTTGTAAGATTGACTTAGCCTGTTAAATATGATTTGTTTTCCTTTCTTGCATTTTCTGGAATTTCTGGCATCATAACTATGGAACATTTAATTTGTTTGATGTTTTGCCATAACCTATCAATCAAAACTGAGTTTATAAAGAAAGATTAAATCAGGTCATTGGATGATACTTTTGCCAGGATAAATCAAAATTTTACAAAATAACCCTTCACTCATTAAAAATATTATAAAATGGGGATGAGGCAGAAGGACATCTAAATTATAGACAAGCTGTTTCCCCCTATGAGTTTTGCAATCAGACTCAAGATGGAGATTATAGAGTGTACACAGTTGATAGAGAAAGGCATTGTAATAATTTGGTTCCATCTAGTATTCAGAGAAAAAGAGTAATGGCTGTTTTGCTCAGCTCTGAAAACACAAAAGATGTCCCTCCCCAATTTTCCTCTTCCCATGGGGAAAGCTCATAACTTTGCATTTTAGACAATGGATGAAAATCCTTTGCAAATTCTGTACCTTTCAGTGCAAATTCCCACAGCCACAAATTCTCTGTTCCAACTAAAGAAGCTACTACAAACAAGAAAGCAAACAAAAGCAATTCATAGCCAGAGAGTGATGCAAGGAAAGGTATTAAAATGGAAAGCACATGCACATGAGGCAGCCTTAAAAATACAGAGACATTTTCTCCCATAATATAAAGCAATTTATATGTAAAGCATCTGTAATCGCAAAAGTGCCTTAAATACAATATTCAAATTCCAGCAATAAGAGCTCCTATACCTGACAATGATAAATCAACATATTAAAAGGCGGGCTGCTCTCTGCAGCAGGTGCTATTTGGAAGGAAAACAAGTGAGGTTTATAATGTGGAGTGAAAACAGAGATAGCAGAAAATGACCAAAGTGGCTGAAGGCCAGAAGGCAACACTTGAAGTTGCAAAATAGAGCCTGAGAAGGGAGAGAATTAAGGAGGTCAAAATGATAAGAAAGATTCTGGAATTGGAATGCTGAGATTTTATCATACTCCAATTCTCATTCATATATTCAGGCAACTACTCCAGAATCAGTGCTTTGGTTTTAATATGGCCTATTGCTGGTGGCATTATTTTATCATTAGTATTTTGGTATAAATACTAAAGTAGTTGTTATTAGTGTTAAAAAATAATCTTAATGGGGAAAAGAATGAAATATAGACCAATACTCTATTTTTAAAAGGTTTGATTTCTTTAAATATCCATTATAAGATCAATAAGCCTAATGCCCTCTTTATTTTTAGTTTAGTTTAGTGGATTTAGGTTTATGATATTTTAAGCTTTAGACACCATATTCCTGAACTTTTTCCTTCCTTCCTTCCTTTACCAAATCTTCCTTTTGAAAAATTTAAAAAAATACATGGATCCTCGCTCTATTCTAAATTATTACCTAACCAGATTAAATTAAAGCAACATTGTACCAACTGAATTTTCACAATGCCATGATTACTACTTTTGCTGCTATGTTGCTACTATGACAATAATTTGCACTATTTCAGTGTGAATGAGATTTGCCTTCACAAAGCACTTTGCCCTACAGACACAATAGGCTCTGTTCCATCCCCAATTGTAGTTATAATATGATTTGTTTTACAAAGCTTATCATGCAAGATGAAAAAAATCATGCTGGCTTTAGAAAAGATTGAGGGACGCAAGATATTATTTCTGATGCCCACTGAATAACTGAGAAAGCCAAAGAATACAAAAAAGAAATAAATATATACTTGATTAACTCTAGAAAAGCTTTCAATTATATCAACCAAGTCACGGGGGAATGTCCTTAGGAAAATGGATTCAAAACATTATATTGTCCTCATACAAAACCTATACACAGGGCAGGAGGTCACGGTCGGAATGGAACATGGTGAAACACCCTGACTGCTGGACAGCATAGAATGAGACACTTTTTTCCTTATTTATTCAACCTATATAAAGAAAATATATCGAGGGGGGCTGGATTGGAAGAATATGACCATAGTTTTAAAACTGAAGAAGAAATATGAATAACTTATGCTACTCCATTGCAGCTGATGAAATGATATCCAATTTATAAAAGTCTGTGCTTTTAATAAAATGTGTTAGTTTGAAAAGATGCTACCAGCCTCTTTACCAGCCTGATTTTTTGACTGTTAGAAACTAATACAGTTCTCCTACTATACTGTGTTATTCTATTCTGATAACTATACATTCAAAATGATTTGCAAGCTCTAGTAAGAAGAGCACAGTAAAGAAATGGAATTAAGGTTAAATACAAAGAAGACCAAACTGGCAGTAGGTACAATAACCAGCCTTAGAATTGACAGTATTGAAGTGTTGAAGTATTGAATAGCTTCTGCTTTTTAGGATTATCAGCAGCGAAAGAACTAGCAGTCAAGAAATCTACCATAGTGTAACATTAGATAGAATAACAATGAAGGCTTTTTGAAAAAAATATTTAGATGTTATTTATTTATTTATTTATTTATTTGATTTGCCAATTGTTTACAAGATAATAAGTATAAGTGTATACATAGTTATGAATACATGAAATGGGTACATATAAGAAAAATAAAAGAATAAGAGAAACAATAGGACAGGGACGGTAGGCACGTTGGTGCGCTTTATGCACGCCCCTACAGACCTCTTAGGAAAGGGGTGAGGTCAATAGTAGACAGTCTAAGGTTAAAGTTTTGGGGGTTTGGGGAAGAAACTACAGAGTCGGGTAGAGTATTCCAGACATTGACCACTCTATTGCTGAAGTCGTATTTCCTGCAATCAAGTTTGGTGCGGTTTACTTTGAGTTTGTATCTATTGTGTGCTCTTGTGTTGTTATGGTTGAAGCTGAAGTATTCACTGACAGGTAGGACATTGCAATGTATGATTTTATATACCATGCTTAAGTCAGACCGAAGACGGCGTAATTCAAGGTTTTCTAGTTCTAGAATTTCAAGTCTGGTGGCATAAGGTATTCTACAACGAGTAGAGGAGTGGAGAACTCTTCTTGTGAAATATTTCTGGACTTTCTCAATTGTGCTAATATCAGATACGTAATGTGGGTTCCAGACTGATGAACTGTATTCGAGTATTGGTCTAGCAAATGTTTTGTATGCTCTGGTTAGTAGTGTGATATTACCAGAGAAAAAGCTACGTAGGATTAGGTTAACAACTCTTAATGCCTTTTTGGCTATGTAGTTGCAGTGGGCTTTAGCACTTAGATCATTAGAGGTGAGTATTCCAAGGTCCTTTACAGAGCTTGGGTCATCAACAAGTTCTTGACTATTCAGCTTGTATTTTATTTTCTGATTTTTTTGCCAATATGTAAGACAGAGCATTTATTTGTTGAGATTTGAAATTGCCATTTGTTTGACCATTCTGATACATAGTCAAGATCTTTTTGTAGGGTAGCAGTATTGTCTGTGGTATTGAACAGCTTTACATCATCAGAAGAGAACGCAATTGCTCTTAATATGATCACAGAGGTCGTTTTATGTAGAGTATGAAGAGAGTTGGTCCTAGAACACTGCCTTGGGGGACACCACTATTGACAGGTACTGGATTTGATAGGACGCTTCCGATTTTGACCATTTGTTGTCTGTTTGACAGGAATGCTTCTATCCAGTTATACAGTTGTCCAGAGATACCATAGGATTTTATTTTTAGGAGTAGTTTGTCGTGTACCACTGAATCAAAGGCTTTACAGAAGTCTATGTAGATTGCGTCTATTGCTTTGCCCTGGTCGAGTTGTGTCGTCCATATGTTTTTGCAGTGTAAGAGTTGTAGATTACAGGATAGTTTTTTCTGAAACCAAATTGTTTATTGGAGAGTAGGTTATTTGTCTCTAAGTGGAGGATGATGGATTGGTTAATAATTGATTCCATGACTTTACAGGTGACGCAGCATAAGGAGATTGGCCTGTAATTTTCAACTAGGCTTGGGTCTCCCTTTTGAAGATGGGGATGACTGTGGCTTGTGACCATAGGTTAGGCAAGGAGCTGGTCCTGAAAGATTTTTCAAAGATTATGCTTAGAGGTTTGGCTATGGCAGTGGATAGCTTTCTTAAGAAGTAGGCACATATTCCATCCGGTCCAATAGATAGAGATGGTTTTAGATTGCGTAGTGATTTTTCAACATTGTCTTCTGTGAAATCGATATGTATTAGATCATTATTGTTATCTGTGGTACGGCTAGGAAATACTGGGCATGATCCATTGCTGTTTACAAATACTGAGCCGAAGAATGTGTTAAAGATGTTGGCTTTAATGGTGTCGTCGTTGCAGTCTTTACCATCAGGTCCTATCAAGGGAGGGATGGACCTTGAGTCTTTTAGTTTGTTGTTTACAAAATTGTAAAAAGCACGGGTGGAATTGGTGTTTAGAAGGTTTTCCTCTTGTTTAATGTGATAATTGGTGCATTCGGTCTTTATCTGGTGGCATAAATTTTTGTATCGGTTTTTGAAATTGGCAACGTGACCAGATTTGTTTTTCCTCCAGAGTGATCTCTTTTTGGATTGAATTTTTGGATTATGTTGGATTATGTTGTGTCTATACCTATACTGATTCAAACTGTGTACAATAATTTTCCCTGTGATAATCTATGGTCATGAAAGTTGGATTTTGAAGAAGTAGGATGGAGATGAACATTGGTATTCTTTCAAACTATTGAGAACATTGTTGAGAATGCCATCGGTAAGCCAAAAAGAAACCAAGCATACAAATGGATGTAGAACAAATCAATCCAGATTTTTCACTTGAGCATAAATGAACCAGACTCAAGTTATGACATTTTGGATACATTATGCAAAAACAAATTGCTTTGGAAATATCTATAACACTGGGAAAGATGGGAGGAAAAGGAAAAGGATGACCAACAGCAAGGTGGATACATTTGGTTACGTTAGAGATTGGTGAACCATTAGACACCCTGCAGTCTGTTAAACACAATCCAAGCAAAGGTATTTCAATGACACATTAAGGAGAAGTCTAAGTATCATTGTGATTGTTTATTCTAGGTACTGGATTGTATCTATATGAGGGAGAGGGGGGCATTCACTTTATTTTCAAACGGCATTTGGTGTTACTAAAGACCTTTCTAAGCAATCTGTACAAACTGTGCCATGCTTACAATATGGATGTTAAAAGACATTCACATATCTTTCTTCATTCTAAAATATGTCAGTAATAACTGACAGAAACTAGCTAGGTAGGTGGGTAGAAAGAAAGGAAGTCATCACCCTTAGATTGATTTTCAGACTTGAAATTTACCTTCTTTAAAATACCATTTGTTTCATACTTCATACTTATTTTATTCTAGAATTTTAAAGTAACAATATAATGGTACTCAGAATACCGGCCTAAGCCAGTCAAAAGAAACACAAATAACATTCCCTTGATGTGCTTTGAGAGTGATTAAATCAGCTTTTATTCCACTGTTCCTTGACAAGGTCCCAAATTGTTATTTGAGCTTTTGTTCCTTCCACTAGATTAGACTGACTGCAACAGAATATGTATGTGGTCAGTACATGGAATTACTCTAAGGGAAGAGTCGTTGCCAGCTGCAAGAGATAAAGCTCTCCCTTAGGAAGGTTTGTGTTTTGTTCTGGGTGTTTGTTCGCTTTCTCCATTCAAAAAGCTGTTGTGATTTTGGTCACGTTAATTACAAAATTGGAATGCAAATTACAAATCTAGCATGCATGCATGAACTCCTTGAATAGCAGGTGCCAATTTTGATATTTTCAGAGCTTGCCCCTGTAAAATAAATCCAGCCTTTTTGCAATCTGAGTACCACTTCACATATTCAGTTGCCTCTCTAAGGCTGCCTCATTAATTTGTTGTTGTTGTTGAATTCATATCAGTCTTAACTCCTGGTGGTTACATGGACATGTCCCTATAGTTCTCTAGGCAACATTTTCCAAAGTGGTTTGCCACTGTTTTCTTTCTGGGACTGAGAGAGAATGATTGGCCCAAAATCAGCCAGTTGACTTCTATGTGAAAGGTAAAATTAGAATTCAGTTTTCCTTGTCTAAAGGTCAGCATCTTAATCACTAGACCAAACAAGTTAGTGTTAGTGGCCAATTTGACTAGTGAAGGCACTAGGTTAGAACCAGGAGACTGCGAGTTCTACTTCTACTTTGGGTATGCAAGCCTGGTTGGGTGACTTTGAACCAGTCACTCAGAAGTGGTATTCAGCAGGTTCTGACCAGTTCTGGAGAACCGGTAGCAGAAATTTTGAGTAGTTCAGAGAATCGGCAAATACCACCTCTGACTGGAGATTTTACAGTGTCCTTCCCCTGCCAGCCCCACCAAGCCATGCCCACAGAACCAATAGTAAAAACATTTGAATCCCACCACTGCAGTCACTGTCTCTCAGACCAACCCACCTCACAGGGTTGTTGTGGAAAAAACAGGAGAAAGGAAGACTATTGGGTATGTTCACCAGCTTGAATTACTGTATTTATAAAAATAATAAAAGTAGAATTGATATATTTATAATATTTTAACACTATTTGACTGATACATAATTCAGGGGTGTCAAACTCAATTTCATTGAGGGCTGCATCAAGGTTGTACTATTACCTTGGGGGCCAGGGATGTGTGGTCAGCTCAACATCATTCATGTCAGGGGCATCCCTCCCAGGCTCTGTTTTTGGCTGTGATGGCCTCCTGCAGTGCTCTGCCAGCGAAAACAGAGCTCGGAAAGGACGCACACAGAGCTCAGGAGGGCCACACATGGCACACCTGAACTCCATTTTCGCTGGCAGAGGCACCGTAGACCAGTCCTTCATTGTTTCCAGGGTGGCCCAGCAGGCCAGATCTAAGCACCCCATGGGCCGGATACATCCCGCGGGCCTTGAGTTTGACACACCTGACATAATTTAAGAAAAGGATACACTTGTTCACTGTTATAAGTGAAAATTTACCATATACACCTAAGAATATAAAGAACCAGACAGACTCCATATTTGTTCTTAATCTGACCTTCTAGATATCAGAACATTTATATAACTTGTTATTTTTCTAAAATTCTGCAAAGTTGCAAAATATTGTGTCCTTGGCTTGATTTGAGATTCATGCTAGATCACCCTGACATTAGAAGTTTATTAATGATCTATTGTGTAATCTTTTAAGTGAAAAAAGGAAATCTGATGATAATGATGAAGATGAGGAGAGTTAGGTGTTTTCCATGGAAGGAGTCTGGGAGGAGTTATGGAAAAACACCCAGGACTACCCATTTCTTTCTTATGAGAATCTCTATAACTTTTATGTATGAAAAACAGGAAGTATTATGTAATCTTTTAAATGTGATAATCCTATATATGGCTGTAATTACTGGAAGGGGGTGTCTCCTTCTCCTAAACTGTTATTGGGAGTTGGGGGCTGGTATTTGCAAATATCCTGAAATAAAGCCTTCTACGGATTCTGATTGTCACAGTCTGTTATTTTATTTTTTATTGAATTCTCACATTCACCTATAGTCACCTATAGTCACCTATAGTCCATTTGAGAGGCAGAAATAACGTTTGACTAAACAAACCTTACAGGTTGCCACTAACTATTATGTAAACAAGTTCCTGATCCTGCTTACCCTCTGAACAATGCAGTGCTTCTCCCCTCCACAAAGCCAATATTTCCAAATGATCGGATAATTGTAGGATCTTTGACCAATTGATTTGTACTGACTATACACCATTATACCTTTTCACAATAACCTATTTGGCTTTATGCTGATCTATGACCATAATAAAGCTTTTATTTGGTTTACTCTGTGGCTTTTCTCTAGGTGTCAAATCTAGAACAAGCTGTGAACAACAAATGGTACTCACCTGCTGTCCTGCCCCATTAACTAGATTAGAGGGGAGGGATAATAATTTCTTCCATTCCTTGTGGTGCTGGCTAATCCTTCTTCCTGGAAAATGTTTTTTTTCCCCAAATGCAGAAAAGAGAAAGAATGTACAGAAAGCAACATATCATTCCAGATTTTGTTAAATTTATGGGCCATCTTTCTTCAAGGGGTTTTAAGATTAAATCTCTGGAAATCCTTTGAAAGAAAAGATTTGCAACACAGAGGAGTGCATAGACAGTTCCTCTATTTGAATCAATAAAGCACTTTAAGTATCTTTTCTGGGCTGCTGTGGCTGCTTCAGTAGAGAAGTGCATAGTACCTCTAGTGTCATGTTGTGAAGCACTTCTTTTGAAGGCTTTGCACAGGCTTATTCAATATAGTATTCATACTCCTCTCTCCATTTTATCTCATAGCAACAAGCCTGTGAGAGAGACATGGGTGAGGGTGGACAAACTGGGTCTTCTTGGTCCTTAGTCCAGCATCTTACCACTATGTATTACTGGTTGTTCCAAACCGCCAAATATCCTCAATATAATCCAGAATTGTAATTATTTTACATTGTTGGATATATTACTTTGGGTGTTTTGTTATCCACTGGGAAGTGAGCTATCACTCATTTTGAAAGGATAGAGAAGCAAACTCCAGTTTGCAACAGAGTAAACTCAAAAAGGATCTGGAGTCAAACATATATCGTCAAGTGCAGCTGAATATGTGCATTCCAGCAAGCATATATTGCATTTTACACACTGTCCTTTTGAATGTGCCCCTGAGAAGTATCTCATTCGAAGCAGTATTTAATTCAGTTTTTGATTGAGTTAGACTAATCAAAATCAATATAAAATAACATTCAGAAATCAGGTAGAAAAAAAAGGCTGACTTCTGCTTCATTTATCTTCTGGCGCAAATACAGCATTAAAGTCTTAGAAATTCTTTTCATGTTCACAAATGTCAGTGTTACTGTCTGGGTTAATAATATTTCTGTTTTAGGTTCATTCACACAGGCAACAAATCCCCACATCTGTCCCTCCCTTCCATGCTGGGACAGTCTTAATTCAAAGCATGTCTCTGTGAAATTCAAATGCTGCCTAGCTGTGCTATGTGCAAGTTATCACTAAGCACATCCTTTACTGAGGTAAAACTGTTGTGAGAGGCAATATTCTAAATCTCTAATGGCCTTCCTTATCATTTTAAAAGAGCTATTTTGGTTTTTTAGGTTGATGATACACCCTTTGGGGATCATGATCAGATTTGGAGCTGCAACTAGATAAAGGGTTTTCCTTATCAGCACCTGCAGTGAGAATCACTGACTTCTAAATGGTGACTGACTAGAGCAGGACTAGAGCAGGCCAAACTGGTGGCCCGTGGGCTGGATGCATCATGCACATGCCACACCCACCCTGGCTCTACAAAGGCCAAAAACATCACAGTATGTCACGATACATCATGTGACATGATTGAGTTTGACACCTTGTGGACTAGAGCATCTGATGCACGGGGCCATGTAGAAAGAGGCGCGGCTTTGACCAGCCAATCAGGCCTGCCACTTTAAAGCCTGTGGCTGATGTTTGCCAAGATCCCTGGTTTTCATGTTGAATTAATTTGCAATAACTGCCACTTCCTAAGAAAAACACCCCAAAGCTCTGGAGTTATTTCTTTATCTCGGTGCTGCTACAAATTGTATAATATAAATAAAAACAATAAAGTGTCTTGTTTTAAAAAAGAACCCAAATACTGAAACAAAACAACAGATAATCAATATCATTTCTGATTGCTGCTCCGTAGGAAAAGGTGTTTATAACAGAAATTGCTTGTCCTAGTAGATATAGCTAGGGCCAGCATCCTGCTGTGTCATGTGATAGCTGTGTAATTTGAGACATTGAATTCAACATCCTTTCATTTCAGTGAAAAACATTGATGAAGGATAAAACCTGAATTAAGCCAGTTCAAAGCAGCTGGTTATAGAGTTATGGGAAGTAAATTATTTTTAAAAAACATAGGGAGCCAGACTAGTTTATCCTTCTGATATTCAAAGGCAATACATAACTTTAAAATGAGTTGGGGGGGAAACTTTCTATCCTCAAGCAGCAAGCCATAAATTATAAGATCAAGTTATATCTAAGGTGATAGCAATAAGCTTAACCTACTCTTGACTTACTGTTTGTCCTCTAAAGGCTGGGCTCTTGGTGCTGGTATTATCAATTTCCCTCATAATTCAAGGAAATGAAATGCAGTGAAATGTAGCTTGTGTGAGTGCATGTAGGATCCTTGGCCCTCATTATTAAGAGTCTTAAAATATAGCTGTTTAGTGGTAAGGTATAAAGTTTAATGTGGAAACTGGATCCCATATAAAAGAATTGTGTTTTATGTATCTCTGTGAAGGCTCTAGGTAAGTTTTATATATCTTACTCTTTTTATAGAACATGCCAGATTTTTTTGTTTTATTTTAAATGGGCCTGATACCACAAAATTCTATGCCTGCAGCATTGTAGTGTGTAAGATGCCTTCAAAATAAAGATACAGATGCTGTTTTAGACTGGAGTAGGTTGTGGAACCACAACATTTTTAGAGTATTACAGCTTGTTCCCAGGGCTCAATAATCTTCATCTGGAGATTGTTTAAACAATTCAGAATCTAACAGCACTCTTCCGGTGTATTTCAATGAATAAAATTCACCATTCTGTCCATCTCAAGATAGATGACAATAGTGTATACAGTGCAAAGCTGTGATAGAAATTGATTACAGAAAAAAATATAATGAAAGCAGCTTTGTACATTTCAATTGTATTTGGATGTAACAATAAGTACTATTTTACAATGAATTTTATCATTTAATTGATTTTATCATTGAATCTAAAGCTAGTCAGCAGTGTTTACCCTGGCTCTTCTATGGCATGATTACAAGGAAATCAAAAGCTTTTGCCCTTATGTTTATTATATAACAATTTACTGATAGCTTTTGATTCTGAATTGTACTTAGGTACTTAGTTTCCTTAATTCAGGGGTCTTCAAACTTGACAGCTTTAAGACTTATGGACTTCATCTCTCAGAATTCCTCCTCCAGTCATGTTAGCTCAGGAATTCTGGGGCTTGAAGTCCACAAATCTTAAACTTGCCAAGTTTGAAGACCCTTGCCTTAATTAAACTAATTTGAAATATATTATATGTGGCATTTTTCAATTAATGTTAACCACAGTTCAGATTTACATAAATCTAAATTGTTCAATTAGAACTGAAATGAAAGATACAATGGAGAATAAAGACGTAGAAGTTAAAAATTAACTTTGATCGTTTTGTTTTGGGCATACAAGTCAGTGTAGACTCTTGATATTTGCCTGGAAAAGTCCCTGAAATTTTCTTAGCAAGATTTCAAAAGTGTTTTGCCACTGCTTGCTTCCTTAGGCTGAGAGAGAACAACTGGTACAAGGTCATCCACTGACTTAATGCCTAAGGTGGAACTAGAACTCACAGTCTCCCAGTTTCTAGTCTGATGCGTTAGCCACTACACCACACTGGCTGTCACAGCGGTTGATGAAATTATACCAAATTCAAATTAAGTTAGTAAGTTGGGAAGGACCATGTCTATGAGCCACAGATGCCTCTGGTTTAAAACACTTCATGAAAGGAGAAGTGTTCTGCTTCATATTGTTGATATTGCACATGTGGCTATAACTTTGCTTTCTTCAGTTTGGCAACCCACAATGTCCTTCTAACATTTTGGACACCTGATAGGAAAGCAGAGGAGGAATAGAAAATGAACTAGTAGAATTAAAACATCTTTACAGTCTTCTGAAAGGTTATTGTATGGCTCAGAAGTTTGTCATAATTTTTGAGACTTCAAATGGAAGAAATGGCAGATTTTCAGATCCAGAAAATTTTAACTAGGATTTTGGAATTAACTATAAGGGATCTTTTGCATGGGAAAATGCTTTTGTTTTGAACTTTTAAAAAAAAGATGTTTAAAATTTGGTCACTAGAGGGAACTAGAAGGAACTAAAGATTACAATTAAAGGATAATAACATTTAAACTCACAGTTACAGAATGAAGCAAAGTATTTTAACATACATTTGACTTTTAAGTTATTCTGTGTCCCCTGCACATAATCAGAAATTCCCCAAATGCTCAAATATTATATTAATGAAGTAAAATATTTATGTTCTTGTCTAAGACCTCTGCACACAGAAGACACATACAAATGTTCAGGAGGAAATATAGGATTGCTTCCATTTAATGATGCATCAATATTATGATGGACATGAATACTAAGACTTGGGTGGGTGGGGAAGACAGAACAGTTATTTTCTATCCTAAGATTTTTATTTATTTAATACTGTACATTTTTTCTTTTGCATTTTATTTTAAATAAAATGGCTCGGCATTGTGGCTGTGCGAGCTGTTCAACAACATCGTCTCCATGGGAAAAGTGCCACACGACTGGTACCGCAGCACCACTGTTCCGATCTGGAAGGGAAAGGGCAGCCCAGTGGACTGCTCCAACTACAGACCGGTCAGGTTACTGTCACACACTATGAAGATCTTCGAACGCGTCCTCGATAAGCGCATTCGGGACATCGTCGACATCAGCGTCAACCAGGCCGGATTCATCAAGAACTGCGGCACCACCGACGCCATTTTCAGTGTGCGGATGCTGATGGAGGCTCACAGAGAGAAGAAAATCCCGCTCCACACCGCCTTCTTGGACTTGGAAAAGGCCTTCGATCGAGTCCCGCACGATCTCATCTGGTACGCACTGCGAGATCACGGAGTGCCCGAGCTGCTCGTACAATGGGCCCAACTCCTATACAGATGTCACAAAAGCCGTGTAAAAGCAGCAGCTGGGATATCAGAGGAGTTCAATATCACCGTCGGCGTACACCAGGGCTCTGCTCTCTCACCACTGCTGTTCATTCTGGTGATGGACACAATTACACATGACCTGTACACGCCCGCCCCATGGACGCTGCTCTACGCCGATGATGTGTTCCTGGCCAACCTGTGCAAGGCTGAACTCGAGCACCTAGTCCAACAGTGGCACGACCGCCTGGGCTCCGGTTGAACCTAAAGAAGTCCGAATACCTGACCACTGACAACGAAACGACAGGCTCCATCCACGTGAACGGGCAGGAGCTACCGCGCGCCTCCACCTTCAAGTACCTGGGAACTACTCTTGGGGAAGAAGGCCTATTACAAACTGAGGTGGCAGCCAGGATCAACGCAGCGTGGGGCAAATGGAAGTCCGTCACGGGCGTCCTCTGTGACAAGAAGATGCCGATGCGCCTGAAGGCGAAAATCTATAACTCTGTGGTGCGCCCCATGGCCATATACGGCGCAGAGTGCTGGCCGACGACCAAAGAAGTCGAAAGCAGACTCCAGACAATGGAGATGCGAATGCTCCGATGGTCGGTAGGCCTCACCCTACTCGATCACGTCAGGAACGAAGAAGTGCGTAGACGGTTCAACGTCGTGCCCATCCCCACGGTCATGAGGCAGTCCCGGCTACGATGGTTCGGCCATGTGAGTCGCGCCAAGGAAGAATCCATCATCAAATCTGCGATGAAGGTGACTGTCGGAGGAGCGAGACCGCGCGGTAGACCTAAGCAACGCTGGATGGACACGATCAAGGCCGACCTAGAGATCGCGAAGGCAGACCCGACGTACGTGGCAGACAGAGAGGCGTGGAAGCAATACTCAAGGACATTAGCGGACCTCGCCAAAGCGCGAGACAAACGCTGAAGAAAAAGAAGAAGAAGAAGATTTTATTTTAATTAACTGTGATTTCTGTATTTCTACATGGTCTGTGACCAAATAAGATTTGATGATGATTAAGCACAGATCGTAAAGGTGATGCATTTATTAAGAATGACTCATAACCTTCTGTTCCAATGTGCACTGAACTGACTTCTAGCAAACATGGAAAACTATTTTAAAAAAAAACGGTACCAGAAAGGCAAGTGCTTGGACACAGCACCAGAGGTGATATTCAGCAGGTTCTGACCAGTTCTGGAGAACTGGTAGCAGAAAG
Source organism: Notechis scutatus (assembly GCF_049901735.1). Classification (NCBI taxonomy): domain Eukaryota; kingdom Metazoa; phylum Chordata; class Lepidosauria; order Squamata; family Elapidae; genus Notechis; species Notechis scutatus. Next base: position 207,923,128 of record NC_142009.1, on the reverse strand, counting down.
TTTGAGTAGTTTGGAGAACCGGCAAATACCACCTCTGACTGGCCCTGCCCCCATCTATTCTCTGCCTCCTGAATTCCAGCTGATTGGCTGGGTCTTCTTTTGTTGCCCACAGGAGAATGGAGCTGGAAAGCAGGTTAGTGGGGTGGGGAGGGAATGGGGATTTTGCAGTAACCTTCCCCCGAAATAGGGTGAGAATGGGATTTTGCAGTATTCTTCCCCTGCCATGCCTACCAAGCCATGCCACCCCCATGAAGCCACGCCCACAGAAGCAGTAGTAAAAAAAATTGAATCCCGCCACTGCACAGCACCATTGTCTCATATAACTTGTTAAAACCAAGCTATTTTAATACAATGACGCATGACATTGTTCAAATAGTGCCATTAGCAAACTCTATTAGAGAACACAAATTTGTCAGCACATAGAGGGAAATGCAAAAGTTACAGTTCTTTAGCTCTTGCAAATCCGTTCATGAATGCAAATGGGTGCTGGGCTGATTTACAGTTGCTAAGGATCTGGCCTATTAGTTTTGTGGAATCTTTTTTTTACCAGGATTTCAATAGGGTGATTACAAGGTCTGTGGAATTGGCTGAGGCACACAAAGAAAGGAGATGAATTTAGCCTATTGTGATGGTGTGCTAGGATTTGGAACTTGGAAGTCTACTTTTTCTATTTCTGAGAAGAGTGGGGGGGAAACCCATAAGAAGTTTATGCCATCTGTTCTGCAGTTTCCCTTCATTTTTTTCCCATTTACAAAATTGTTCTAGGCAAGCAGAAGCATTATGTTGATAAACGGATATATCTGTTGATTCGCCATCACTTGCCTGACATTAGATATTGCACCATTCAGTTGGTGAACAACTGTCAGTTCTTGCCTCATTGGACTTTTATTCATTTTGTTGCCCTAACCATGCCTTTATTTTAGCATCTATTCATCCACTCCATCATATCATATTTGTATGCTAAAATAAGAGAATGCATAACTAACTGTGCTACTGAACAAGACATAAGAGTAAAGGTGGATCGAACTGTTTCCTTGGATTCAATCTGTAGAACTTACTTTGAATACATCCTCTCTCGAAACCAATTCTTTGAAGCACATGAACATTTGAATTGTGCTTTCTGCAGATAGCAGACCTGAAAGGGAAGAAGCATTATTTACTGTATCGATATCATGTAGAAATCCAAGTGCCCTAAATGAGTGGCCATATAAAGAAAAGAAACCACCCATAAAAACAGAATAAACATTGTTTTTTTTATTTCTTTGTGACATTTCTTTCCTCTAGATTGGATTTTCTTCAACAATCATCCAACTTCTCAGGTTTTCTCTGTAGTGCCACTTACACATACATACAGCTAACTTCTGATAACCAATACATTATATTTTAATTATAGATCTTCCACCAAAATTATGCAGAACATGCTGCAAACTCAAAGTTTTCTGCATAAAAATTTAGGCACAAGAGTTTAAGAAAAGAGTCCAAAGAGACAAATTCAAGTTCAGGAGGATTAAAGATTAGTCCATTCCCAGTCCAAGAGAAAATGTGAATGTTATTTGCCACAAAGACTCAGCCCTAACATTCCTTTTTCATATAGCCCTAACTATCAATTTGACTGATGGTCATACTTTCTTCTCTTGAGTAGATGGCTTGATTTCCCTGCCCTTTTTCTTCTTAATTTGCAATGTGTTGCCAGACCTTGGACCTTAACTAGCTCAGGATCAGCTGAATCAGACTCCTCAAATGTATTCCCATGATGCAAGCTGACATTCACTTGGTTATGTTCCTCAGCTTCTGGAACTGAATCTAAAGACTACTACATGATCCCTAATACATGTGAGGATTGGTTCATCTAGAGGTGCACATCTTTCCAAGAACTGGGATGAGTGCTATAATAAGGGTCCTCTTCTCAGCATTATTTATCTCCAGCTAAACTTTGTTTACCAGTTCCAAATTTTCAGCTGTTATTTTTCTTACAAAATGCTGGGTTATACTTTTGCTTTGTAAACAGAAGGGAAAGTTAAGGCAGAAAAGAAACAGATAGCTCTTTTTATCAAAGGAAACCTAATTCCCACAGAATACAAAACCCCCATTCTATTTTTTTTCTTTTACATCAATAGCAGCATTTTGCATGATTTTGCATTTTGAATTTTGCACTCAAAATCCCTCTTTTATTTATTCTTAACTTTTACATTGGATTTTAATCTGAAAACTAAGTGATGCTTTTTAAACCTTTCACAGAAAGACTATACATTTTCTCAGGTCCACATTAGATCTGTCCCTAAATTGATTATTTTTAAAAAATTATATGTTCCTTTTAATTGCATAAATACTGTATGTAATAAAGTTCCTACTACAAAATATTTATGTTTTGGATATATATTTATAAAAAAAACTGGAATCAATGGTAGTGATCTCATCTAATTTGAAAAAGCCTTTGATCCAATGCAGTTTAAATATTTTAAATTGTGTATGTCAGATTAATATTGATATAAATAATTTGCTTTTAAATGAGCTTATGGGAAAAGATAAATGTTTTAAAAATAAGTTTTAGACTTAAATATGTACTTGGGACCTCTGATTTCAAGCAAAAGTATCAGTTATTAAAAAGTTTTGCAGGAAAAATAAATCCCCATGTTTTCATTATTGAACTCACAGGTATCCTATAACAATGGACATGTTATCTTTTCTGCTTTCAGCTTTATCACTGGACCCACATTTTGGCCTCTATTTCCCTATGGAATCCAAGTAATAATGCAGGAAAACAGCACTGGCATAATTTAAAAAGTTATTACATGAAGTCCCTGATATTATGACAGGGATTTGATTCTTGTTTTAGTCAAAACTGAGTGCATTTTCAGCATCGAAAGCTTCCTGAAAGGCATATTTGGCACATTTTAGGATTAAAGTTTAATTTCGAACCTTACTCATGTCATAAGCCTACACTTCAGATTATTCCTGGTCAAAAAATTGCAAAGTAATGTAATTTTAAATAGCACTAAAATCTACTGTGATTTTATAGGCAATTAAATATAATGAAGGTGAGAATAAGTTATTTGTAAGAACTTTGGACCAGAGTTTAAAAACCTTATATAGACAAACAAGTAATTTAGACTGTTGAGGAATACATGTCTGTTTTCTATAATGCGAGGTGCAATTAATTAGAAAAAATATCATTTTATTGAAAACTTTGGCCAATATACAAGCAGGATTGGCTATTATCTTCATTATGTTGAAGTGTAAAAGGACAGATGGGACATATGGCCTACTATTTTCAGTTTTGGTTCTGTGTATGTTAGTTTGTTAATATGAATTTAATTAATACCATATTATTTAAAGTCATGAATGGGATTTCAAAATCTATAGATGACAAATATTTTGAAGATACAATTATATTAAGAGTCATATAAAGATGGGATACAGCGGACAAATATTACTCCTTTATAATGGAAATGCCACTTGAAATGGAAATTAAAATATTTAATTGTTACTTTATAAGGCCAAAATAATACTATGTTTACCAGTTAAACTGTTTCATATGTTATATTTTTTTTCATGTTTGCCTTTTTCACTTTTTCACTTGTTTTGTTTTCTTTCTGTCTACCTCTCCCCCCATTTGTGTGTGTGTAAGTGTGTTATCTTCAACCAGCTGTTACTAAAGATATCTATGAATCATTTCCTACCTGCTTTATGCTATAGATTTGCAGTAGTCCTTCACTAAGGCAAAATCTACATCATTTGTTTGAGCAATGACTGCTGAACTTTGAATGTCACAACACAAGAACAGTGACAGGGAAAAACAGATAAAGTAAGTTTCAGAGATAGTGGTGAGTGTGTTATAAATTTACTTTACTTCAGCCTTATCTCACAGCTGGAGTATTTTTCTATTTGGTTTAAATTTATTTTATTTATTTTTATTTGATTTGATTTGTCAATCACAAGGTAATAGGTATAAGTATAAACATAAGTAAGAATACAGGAAATAGGTACGAATAAATGGGGACAATAGCACAGGGATGGTAGACACGATGGTGCACTTATGCACGCCCCTTACAGACCTCTTAGGAATATTAAGTAAATGACTCACTTCATTTAATACCAGGAGGAATTCATTTTTTGGGAATGAACTAGGTTGACAGAACTATCAGACAAAATAAATATATTAATACTGTACATGAAGAAGGCAAGTTTGGGTTTCAGTTTGCCTTCTCTGGATGTCTCCATTAAGAGTTTATGCATAGAGAGAGATTTACTAGCTGACTAATATAAACAAGGAAAGGCGAGTTTTCAATGCAGAAAATTAAGTTAAAATTAAAGGAGACTGCATGCAAATGTATGTAAATCATTAAGGTTTCAATCCTGGATGGAGATATCTGATATCCCAATAGCTATAATATTACTGAAGTGAGATAACTCTTCCTCCTAGAGTAGTGGTCCCCAACTTTTGGGGCATCAGGAACCAGTTCCATGGAGAGAGGTTTTTCTGTGGACCAGAGGGTTTTGTGGGCTGCCTACATCCAATATATGGGGCTTCTGCAACCTGGTTTCTGGTATGCCGCAGCCCATGTCCGGTGCAGGGACCAGGCCTTGTCCTAGAGCATATTAATTTATAAACAAGTAGCTGCAGAGGTGGTATTCAGCCGGTTCGCATCAGTTCTCACAACCCGGTAGCAAGAATTTGGCATGGGTCACAGAACTGGTAGCGACTTCTGGCTGGCCATGCCCACGAACCAGTTTCCTAGTCACCCAAATCTCTCTGCCCCAGCAGAGGCGAGAAAACAAACAGAAAGTCAAAGGCTTTCTCCTTCCCTTTCAGGGCTTTTCCGCACCCCTCTCTGCCCCAGCAGAAAGTCAAAGGCTTTCTCCTTCCCTTTCTGGGCTCTTCCGCGCCCGTCTCCCATAGCCACACTACTGACGCTGCCCCCCATGCAGCTGCTGCTGTTGTGCCCCAAAAGGGAGGCCTTGATCTGGGGCTGCTTCCCATAGCCACGCCACGCATGCATGCCGCCGCCGCCCATGTGCTTTGAAAGGGATGTTCTGGGGCTCCTGCTTTCTTCATTGTCCCGTCGCTTGCTGCTCTGGATTTCACCCAATAAGTTCTTCCCAGAAAAGGTGTGTGTGTGTGAGAGAGATAGAGACAAGGAAGGAAAGGGAGGAAGGGCAAGAAGGAAAGAGAAAGGAAGAAAGAGGAAGGGAGAAAGAAGAAGGGAGAGAAAGAAAGAGAGAGAGAGAGAGAGAGAAAGAGAGAGAGAGAGAGAAAGAAAGAAAGAAAGAAAGAAAGAAAGAAAGAAAGAAAGAAAGAAAGAAAGAAAGAAAGAAAGAGGAGAAAGAAAGAAAGAAAGAAAGAAAGAAAGAAAGAAAGAAAGAAAGAAAGAAAGAAAGAAAGAAAGAAAGAAAGAAAGAAAGAAAGGGAGAGAAAGAAAAAAGAGCAAGAAAGAAAGAGGAAGGAAGAGAGAGAAAGAAAGAAAGAGGAAGGGGAGAAAGAAAGAGAGAGAGAAAGGAAGGAAGAAGGAGGGGGAAAGAGAAAATTCTGTGCTATTATTTTTAATTGTTCCATTACTTATCATATATTAATATTTTGCACTGTCCCTACACCTAGAGTGATTTTACTGCCTTTCTTTTGCCCAGGTATTTTTCAGGGTTTACATGTCAATAGTCCAGAGCATAAATACAGGTGCGTTTAACAGAGTTGAAAGGGACTATGGAGGTCTTCTAGTCCAACCCCCTGCTCAGGCAGGAAAACTCTGAGGATGCCAAAATCTGAATAGAGGTCCTGGGAAAGGTGTCAGAATAACAGAATAACACTTAGAAGGGGCCTTGGGGGGAACTCTATACCATTTCAGAGAAATGTCTTCTCTTACAAAACCTCCAGTGTTGGAGCACCCAGAACTTCTGGTGGCAAGCAATTCCACTGGTTAATTGTTCTCACTGGCAGGAAGTTTCTCCTTACTTTTAGGTTGCTTCTCTCCTTGATTACTTTCCATCCTTCTGGTGCTTTGGAAAATACATTGCCCCCCCTCTTTCTGGCAGCCCCTTAAAAGCCTGTTGCCTATCACTCTCTTAGGCAAAGCATGTGAGCCATTTCCTCCTTTCAGTGGTCCATGAAAGTATGTACTATAGTACATAGATAATAAAGTAAAACAAAAGGTGAACAACATTTTTACAGAACTATAGATATGTTGAGGCTAGGTGTGACAAGGAATGGCTGGGAGGAGAGGGCCAGGTAAGGCACCCCTTGACGTGAGTGACATTGAGTTGGCCACACCCACCCAGTCACATGGCCACCAAGCCATGCAGCCAGTCATGTGACCACCAAGCCATGACCACCCAGTCACATGACCACCCCAGTCACATGACCACCAAGCCACACCATCCAGTCACGTGACCCTAAGCCACACCCATCAAATAAGCCATGTCCACAGAACCGGTAGTAAAAAATTCTGAATCCCACCACTGCAGTAGCTCCAATAGGACAGGACTTATCAAAGTAACCATGTCCACACAAGAAAGAAAGATCAACATTAACTGAGCAAAAATGTTTGCTGATTACTTCCCCTTCTAAAACACATTCATTTCATCATTAAAAGAATGCTTAAAGGTTATACTTTAGGTGGGATCTCTGTATTCTATAGAAGAATTCTACAGAGTCTAACAAGGATCCTTATAGACCGGTATTCAATTTTCTACAGTAGCCATTTCTAGATGTAAAGCTGGGCAGTTATGCAAATAACATCAAGAGATATATTTTTTTGCAGATACTGTTTTAATGAAGTAGCTGCTAGAACAAAGAAAAATCCATTTACTTGGCTGAATGGATGTTCTTGCCAAAACTTTTTATCCCCCTGCCCCCAATCCCATGGAATGCTGTAAAGAAATAATATAACAATGCTCAGGACTGTCTGCATATTCATCAGCAGGGCAACTTTCTGGTAATAGAACACAACTGGATATAAAAATTGGAGATGGCCCAAAATTAGCTAGTTCCAATTTCTCAGGGCTGCAGACAAAAAAAAAAAAAAAAAGATGTCAGTACATCTTTATGGGAAGGGAAGTTGGACATGGCTTGAAATACTGCCAACTGCATCATTCTTAACTATTCCTTCCACCTAGTCAAATGACTAAAAGTCTGCATTACTATTACTATTAATCCTCCCATCCTTCCTTTCACCCATCCCCTCCCACTTATGACTGTATGACCTTGTTGCTTGTATCCTAACAATTTTTATTGACTGTTTCCTAGTATGATTTGATTGCTTATTGTACCCTATGACTATTATTAAGTGTTGTCCCTTATGATTCTTGGCTCTTGACAAATGTATCTTTTCTTTTATGTACAAATGCCTTGTGTGTCCAATCACACTTGGCCAACAAATAATTCTTTTTATCTATCTATCTATCTATCTATCTATCTATCTATCTATCTATCTATCTATCTATCTATCTATCTATCTATATCTATTCTACCTATCTATCTAAATGCCTAACAGAGAGCTATTACCTGGGCTTTCCCATTTCTAAGCCAGCATCTTAATCTTTACACTACACAAAAATATGTACATGTGTATGTGTGTAATCTTGAAACCATTCTTTCATAACAACCACAATGAGCACAGGTTGCCCTATAACCTATGTAATTTAGCAAAGACAGGCTTTCTGGCCCTATGTGATAGCATCATTTTAAGGTCATATCAAGGTAATTCAAAGGCCACATAAACATTACTGTACACAACAATCAGGTAAAATAGAGGGTTTCCCTCACATTTTCTCTCATCCATAAATGGAGTAGAAAAGAATTAAGAACACAGAAGTGATACTGAGACATGGACAGAAATAGACTATAACTACAAAACTGCCAAAAGCTAGATTTTTTTCAGATATAAAATAAATTAGTAAAAATATTAAATCAAAATATATAAATGTGGTTGAGTGGTTCTTTTCCTTGAGGTCTTCACATAAACCCCAGAAACTCTAGAGAGCAGGAAAAAACAGACACCCCCACCAGAAAATGCTGGCCATACCCATGTATGGGCTTACAGCTTCATCTGCTTTATATCATCTGTAGCCCTCCATATATTGTTAATGGTAACTCTCTTGACTTAATGGTAACCCTTGACCTATAGACCTATTTTGCAAAAAAATGGGGTTGCTCCAGAAAAATTACACTATTCTGCAAATCTGCTGTCAGTGCTAAATTTGCTTTTTTTTAAACAACAACAACAATAACAAGGAATGCCTTTACAGATTGCTTCTAATGGATTTAATAGTAAGATTTAAAGTTAAATTGCTTCATCTTTACCGTTGACATTCGCTAGAGGGAAAGTTAGGCTAATGTGGAGCACTTTGGCAAATCCCTTAAGCTTCTTAGTTCAACCATTGTAGAACTCTATTTTAACAGCGACTATGCTAATGTGAGTTCAATGTGTTTTCCCAGCCTATGTGGAGAGGGCAAACTGCCTTTAATTCAGTTTAGAAAACCATGTTTCTTTTTTAGGCATGGACCCAAATGTCATGGCCAGAAAAAATAATGATACTTTTCAACAACTCAGATGGAATTGTTTAAAAAAATCACGTATGAAAGAAAACCAAACCCATATCATCCGTCAGGTACAGTTTAGAACTCTGGAGAATATATTTGCTGGATAGTCTACCTATAGAATAAAAATGGAAATAGAGTGTCCCAAAGCATTATTTCTGCATAATTTGCATAGTTAGGGTAGAGATTCTCTGGATGCAGTTCCTCACAAGATAAATAATGGTGTGTGCTTCACAGAAGTGTGAAAGCAACGGCATTAAGGAAAAAGTTTATTATGTATAATTGCTTGCTTCTGTTTATGTGACTTCTATAGAACTTGAACAAGCAATTTAGTTTACAGAGATTTATAACGGTTTTCATGAAGATGTATGAAACTAAAAACCTGTGTGCTTTTTCAAACCACCAATAAATCATTTTACAACATTTACTTTCTCTTTGTTGTGTGTTCATATATATATACATACATATATAACATTTAAATTAAAACTAGCTTACTGGAGTAGCATATGTTTTTTTCTGTTCCTTTCCCTTATCTTTTATTCATCCCTTGATTCAATTTATGAAATAAATTACAAGAGTTTAATGCTAACTTAATGGATGTTATTATTACATTTGTTGAAACTTTGTTTTCCAGAAAATACAATATTTCATAACAGAGAGGTATATAGAACCATTCTATATTTTGTTGGGAAGTTGAAGAATAGTAAGCATCAAGAAAGAAAAAAAGAACTAAGGTTGCCATGATGTACATATAAAAAATAAGTTAAGACTCTAGAAAGAGTGCAGAGAAGAGCAATAAAGATAAATAAGGGTCTGGAGGCTAAAACATATGCAGAACAGTTTCAGGAATTGGATAAGTCTAGTTTAGAAGGAATAGGGATGACATGACAGCAGTCTTCCAATATTTAAAGGACTGACACAAAGAAGAAGGGATCAACCTATCCACCAAAGCACCTGAAGGCAGGATAAGAAGCAAAGGATGGAAATTAATCAAAGGGAGAACCAGCCTAGAAATAAGAGCAAATTTCCTGAGAGTGAAAACAATTAACCGGTGGAACAACTTGCCTCCAGTGGGTGCTTCATCACTGGAGGTTTTTAAGAAGAAATTGGACAACCATTTCTCTGAAATGGTATAGGGCAGGGGTAGGGACAATGTAGGACATATACATTTGTATATTAAATAGTCCCATTCAAGTCAAAAATTGATTTTCCTCACAACTGAAAAACCAGTAGGCCAGGGATGGAGAGCCTTTTATGGCTCACTCAGGAATTCTGGGAGTTGAAGTCCATAAGTGATAAAAGAGCCAAGTGTCCCTACCCCGGTATAGGGTCTCCTGCTTCAGCAGGGGATTGGCATAGAAGATTCCAATGACGCTTCCAACTCTGTTATTCTATTATTCTGCTTCATACTGGTGAAGCAAGCAGATCTCTTTCTCCTAAGGATAGGTTAGCCAGCTGTTTTGGCATGCTAACAGCATAGAAAAGGAGAGTTATGAATATGGCCAGCTGTAGGACCCCATAGGCTTAGATCCTCTTTGCCTTCTTTCTAGCCCTAGCACAAGCATAACTTTGTGGGCAAATGGGCACACTACTACACAAAGCACCGGGGAATAGCCACTTGATGTTTTTATTTCCTAAGAAAGTCTTTCAGTAGGGTGGTGCTACAGGCCAGCTTTTCATCTGCTTTTTCAGTGAAAAGAATATAAAAGAATGAGCCAAAAGGAAAAAAGCTCCTGTGAGCACATTGGCTCCCAACAGCATAGTGCTGTTAAAGATGGCTTTATCTCCTCACTAGTCCCAGTATTATATTAGGGATCATTTCCTATTGGGATCTTTGGGATCCCAATGGGAGCTTTGGGATCATTTCCTATTGTTTAATATTTGCCAGGTGAAAATAGGAGCAATTTTATCTACTTAATAATACCTCTGCCCTGGCCTATCTTCTTGGACTGCATTCCCTCTCTCCCTCTACGTTGTGTACTCCTGCTATATTAAGGCACTCAGAAGTCATCTTTACTGGATTCAAATGTTTGGAGATAAGTAAAGATAGTAGCCTTAATCTCTCCTACTGTGGCACCTACCTAGTGTCAACTAAAAAGATACTCCTTTGGTCTCTTTAGCTGCCAGAAAAAGGGAGTGGGGGAAAACAAGGCATCCTTGAAATACCTAGATAATCACCTCGGCAGCCCAAAGTTGTCGGAGCATAAGAAGGTTATTGTAAAGCATGATGGATGACTCTTGGAGACAGATGCATCCCATTGGAGAATTCACATGCAGGGGGTGGGGGGAAGACCAGGGTCAAGGGGAAAATGTATGATGTAATTTAGTATTGGCTGCATCCAGCTTACTCCTAATAAATCAATTTACTTTTCTCTGAGATGTGGCTAGAGACTTTTGATTTGAATGAGGTTGAATTTGTTGGAGCCCTGACATCTAGAAGGAAAACATCCACTCAACAAATGTCACAGAATTTGTCTTCTTTTCTTCCTTTCCCATATTTAACCTTATTTACAATTTCTTATCACCTAACTGAAGCTTTGCAAAATCCTCTCCTGATGGTCCCTAGGGATTGAGGGAATTAATGCAAATCTGCTTATTAGGCAGAGAATGTTATAAATACTCATAACAATCTGAACTTTTTTTTCTAAATCTTGGAGGAACGTTAATGTTATAGATAGATAGATAGATAGATAGATAGATAGATAGATAGATAGATAGATAGATAGATAGATAGATACATAGATAGATACATAGATAGATACATAGATAAATAGATAGACAGACAGATGAAATGGCTCTGTCTCACAGGAGGGGGGAAGCAGCACAAAGAGCATTTGACAGAAAGTGGTACAACTAGCACATATATTCTGCAGTTCTTGAAGGCATTTGCATTCAAGTTCAAATTGAATGACTGCCATGGTGTTGCCAAGGTGAGTGAATCTATTGTCCCCCCACTGGTTATGTGGAAATTGCCTTTTCACTACTTATAATTTGGACTGCAGTTTACAAAAGACTTCACACAGCCCAGGTTACTTGCTGCTGAAAATGTAGGAAAGGAAATCTCAAAAGAATTTTGTATGGTACATTAGCAACGTTGTATTCCATCCATTTGTCTGTGTATGCCTCGGTATACATAATATTTGGGGCGGGTCTAATGTTATTGAAATCCTGCCAACAAAAGTTGTAAAGAGCAGTGGTGAGCTTAGCACATTTCCCCTCTGTGCTTTTCACATCCAGCAGGATTTTTAAGCATTGTAGCTTGCAACAGGAAGAAAAAGAAGTCACGTACGAACTGATTCATCCATGCAGACTGATGAAACATTTAAACTTTGTTCATCTGAATAAAATCAAAGAATGGCACATCCCAAGGACTAACTGGGTGGTAGGCAGTAACTTATAGCTCTTCCCAGTATCTTTAGTAGTTATTTTGCAGAAAGTTATCCTGTGATTTTGGAATAAAATCCATTGCCATGATCCACGGTATCTTTAATAATGGTTTTATTGTATAAGCCACTGAAATGGAGGAGAAACGAGAGTTTCCTTTTGAATAAACCACAGCAGATGAATATGAGTGTTTACAGACTCAAACGCTCTGACAAAGGAAAAGACTGGAGAAGATGATTCAGGGAGATGCCAGAGAACCGGAAGGAGAAGCCTGCTGAGAAAGCAACTGTTGGATTTCCCTTATTAGGCTGCACATGCTTCTTTACCCCTCTATGAGGCATGGCTTTGTCTCAACATTGTCCAGGGAGAGAGGAGAGCTGCTTCCCCATCTGAAAAGTCTTCCTCAGGAGCATAGAAAGGGTGGCAGACACTCTAGGGGTAAGGGGAGACTTATATGCCCACAGCTGAGGCTGGAAAACTTATTGAGACAGCAGGAAAAGAAGCCTCAAATTGATACTGCCAGAAATGCTTACCTCCTTAGCGTTTCAGTTTTGAATGTTATTTTGACTACTGAGGCACCCAAGAACCTGTTTTTATTCTCAGCTCCAGTCTCTGAATTCAGAAGGGAAGAATCAACTTCAGTACTGTAGTTCTCTATAACTTTAGAGAGTCCGGGGTTCGTTTTCTCATCAACAATTCATCAGCTAATCCCAAAGGTGCTTTTTTCAAGAGGCAACTGGACTTTCTGAGGGGAGTTTTGAAGACGTTTCACATCTCATCCAAGAAGCTTCTTCAGCTTCTTCAGAAGTGAAAGAAAGAAAAACCAGAAAGTCCAGTTGGCTCTTGAAAAAAGCACTTTTAGGACAACCATGACCTGGTTGACTGAGAATCTCCATAGACAACTCATCAGCTTCTCACTACCTTGACTACAAGGTCTCTGCTCCAACCCCAATTGCTGCTGTCAATGTGACAAACTAAACAAAAAAAGAACATAATGGCTTTGGGTGCTTTGCAAAACCAGGTCACAAGCGTGACAGAGAGGCAGAGAGTTAGGTACATTCTTCTGAATTGAGAAGTGTTTGAGAAATGTACTGGATGTTGTGGGTTACCATCAGCAGTTGGTTACGATCTGGAATACATATTTGTGACTAGATCTTGAAATTTTAGATATCCCTATTTGGATTTCTTTCTTTACCCTTTTAATTTTCCTCAATTCTTGTGTTAATTGCTCTACCAACTCCATATTGTCTTCCTAAGCCCTTTCTCCCTGCCAGTCACGAAAAGAGGCCCATAACTATGATAATAGAAAACAATGGTCTTTTTTTCTCCTTTCCTTTACTATATTGTAGGTTGTTACATTATTACCTGTGCATTTGTTCTATTTTTTTCCAGGTTTATGTTGCCTCTCTGTCAAAAATATTGAAATGTATAGCATTGGTGAGGAAGAAATAGGACACCCAGAAACACAATAGGAATAATGCCCTACTATATACTTTGTGTAAGCAACTGTCTACTTCTTCAGATGCCAGGTTAGAACAGATAGAAAAGTAAGTTGAAAGCTCATCAAGAGAAAAATAATCTAGTAAAATATTAAGTCTCATGTTCTCTGTGCAGAATACAAAGACTTCAAAAGGCTTTGATTCTACAAAGTCAGATTATATAAATACATTTTTTTGTTTGGTTACCATTATGTACAAGGCACAGTTCTGTTTATTTGACATTACCTTTCCCCAACATACAACTATTTTAACTATTTGGGTTTGACAAAAAGAGTCTTTGGGGGTGAGGAGGGGAGTGATAAAAATAGGAACCAGATCTTGCAATACAAACAAGGCCCTTGTATACTTACATAGTACATCATAATATGAAGGGGCAAAGCTTGTGGTGTGGTGTCAAAAACTACCTTTCATTACTTTAACATCATCATGATCAGGAGTGTAGAATTGCAGTGTGTTTGATTGGTATACAGGGATATTGGACCATTCCGGAATGAGACCAATACCTAAATGCAATGCATCCTAAATATGTATGGAGATTCTCAGTCATCCAGGTCATGGTTGTCCCAAGGGTGCATTTTTACAAGGCAATTGAATCTTGTCCTGATGGGTTTGTCCTATGTTGTGGTATGCATTTATGAACAAAACAACCACTTCATAAACACATGGCACATAGGAGAACAAACCCATCAGAATAAGATTTAGCAGTCTATCTACATTTAAAAGACAAAGGCCACTCCTTTGAAGACACCAAAGGCCACATTTTGGAAGGAGAGGATCACTGGTTTGAAAGAGGAGTCAAAGAGGCCATCTATATCAAAACTGAGAAGCTCTCTCTCAACAGAGGGGGCGGGATACAACATCATCTATCTCTAGTCTACAACACATTCCTTTCAGAAGTTCCAAGAAGGATCCACACCCACTTGCGACCCTGAGGACACAGATAAACCTCTAAGTGCCCTCAATGACTCTTTAAAACATGCAAATGACCAGCTGTCTGCAAGGAATATAAATCCTTTCATTCCCCACCATCCAGTCAGAGCTGAAGAAGCTTGTCATGTCTCTGTTGGAATCTGATTCTGAGGGGGAGGGCAAGCAGCTGACAGAGTGGGAGTGTGGCTCTGGTGTTTGTGGAAGAAACTGGGGACGCGCACAGTCCGGCTGGGCATTCAAAGGAAGACCCAGGCCCACCCCCTCTTCATCCTAGGGCACACACGGAGGAACAGAGAAGGGAGCAATGTATGTTACAGGGGTTACGCGGGAGAAAAGGGCTCTGATTCTCTTCATTAGCTGCAGCTGGGAAAACAGGATTTAGAAAGGGCATTTGCGCACAGCACCTTGCTGGGAACAAAGCGTGAATTATCTTTGTTTGTCGAGGCTTATCTGGGTTTTTGCGTCCTCACAATTGTGTGTGTTTTGTTATCCTTTGAAGTCTGCAATTCCTTATCCTGCCCTGTCCTGTTAATTGCTGCAGCATGGTTTGTGTTGATTTTTATTTATATGTACTTTGGGTTCAGACTGAATTTCTTCTCTTTAAAGACTGTTCTTGGGAGAGTTTTTTTCTCCAGCCAAAGAGAACTGGACATTGGGGACCAAGTTGGAGGTATTAAAGGGACTTTACCTACTTTTGTGAGTTTGTTGCTTTTGTGCTACATCCCAGGTCATTACAAAGCTTCTTGGATGGTAAATAAAACATCTGCAAAGAAAAACAAGAAAGTCCAGTTACCTCTTGAAAAAGCACCTTTGGGTCAATGCATCCTGCTTTTTTAAAGAAATCACTGATACCATACCACAGTCATTCATACAGTAGAGGAGAACTTTACCCAGAAAATGGTGGTTATCTTCAAAAGTAAGAGCTTTGTGATACATCTGCGGCCTAAAATGTCTTTGCTGATGTTGACCTGCTTAACTCTTTCTGAGACTTGTCCAGTTGTAACTTACATCATGTTGTTTTGTAGCCCTCAGCAAATTCTTTAGTTTAAAGATAATAAGCCATTCTTGTAGGAACCTCGATATATTTCTTATCTCCATGTTGACAGCCTTAGTGTCTTCCTAACATTCTGATTTTCAGCTTTCCAGTTGACCCCATTTCTCTACAGAGCCCCTTTATTTGAAACTTTTTGACCTCATTCTTGCTCATTTCTTTTGCAACTTATACAATTTCTTAGTCATCCTCTATTTGTACTCTAAAATGCTTACGTTGCATTTAAGTTGTACAAGAAATAATCAAAGTATGCATAATCAATATCCTAGATTTCAAAAATTAGAGTAAACA
Source organism: Notechis scutatus (assembly GCF_049901735.1). Lineage (NCBI taxonomy): Eukaryota > Metazoa > Chordata > Lepidosauria > Squamata > Elapidae > Notechis > Notechis scutatus. The sequence goes on along the minus strand of NC_142009.1, from coordinate 207,907,443 downwards.
GTTAAATTTACATGAAGAAGGATTATATGGATGATTCACCATGCTACCTTATGTTTCATGCATACACTTAGCCTGAACTTTCTAAAAACAGAACTCTGAAACTGAAAATGCTCCATAATATCCAATACTGAAGTTTTGGTACTACGGTGAGTTTACATTTCTGTTGAGCAAAATCCATTTCTTGTTCTACTATAGTATAACCTACCTTTTGGACATCCATGTGATTCTGCAACAGATGAAAAGGAGGCAGAACACTATTTTCATCAGTCTAACACAGTGGTGGCTAACCTTTTTGGGCTCACGTGCCAGCACCCAGAAGGCAATGTGCGTGGCCTCCCCATGCCCCCTGCACATGCGTGCACATCTCCCCCCCATCCCCTTACCTGCACTGCAACTCCCAACTGATTTTTGGCCCGTTTGAGGTCTTTTTTGGCTTTCCAGAGGCTTGAGAGAAGCCTCTGCAACCTTTGCAGGCTAAAAAATGGGCCTGTTTCATCACTTCTGGTATTTCTGGAAATACAGGAAGTGATGAAATGGGCCCATTTTTTGGCCTACAAAGGCTGCAGAGGCTTCCCTTGAGCTTCTGGGAGGCTGAAAAAGACCGCAAATGAGCTGAAAATCATCTGGGAGGCACGCACATGCCTGCACAAATGGCTCTGCATGCTACCTGTGGCACGCATGCCATAGGTTCTCCATCACAGGTCTAACACATACTTTACATAACTTTTTCCATGGTATAGACATTGCTGCAGTACTATTTTCTTCAATTTATTACAGATGCCCAACAACAATGGTCTCTGGGTGGCACTAAGCCTATAGTTACTGTACATACAAAATACTACGGATGTTGAATTTTTGTTATATACCTTGGGCAAAAGGTGTTTGCTGTTAATAAGTTGCATCCTAATATGGGAAATCTGGGTTGATCAGTGTCAACTGTGGTCAGTAACAGCTGAGAGTTTCCTGTATTTCTGGTTCTACCTGATTACTTTTTGGTCTTGCCGCAACTCTGCATGTTAGACCTAACTTAGGATTGCATGAAGTAAAGGAAAAATGTGTCATGCTCCATTCCTGGTTACTTAAAGAACTTTGTCACATAGTTTTCTTGGAAGCATCATGAAAATGTTTTGCCATTGCCTTCATCCAGGATGTTTTTATTATTATTTGGCAGTCTCAAAGAACACCAGTCCTGAATTAAAGAATGGAAAGCCTATCTCCTGGATCATGGGTCCCTGAAAATTTTTGGATTAAAAGTTGAATAGCCAGCTGTCTGGTTTGGTCTGAGGGTTCTTGCCCTGAGCAGGAGGTTGACTAGTATATTTCCAAGGTCCATTCCTACCTAGTAATTCTAAAGCAAGCTTTTAGGCCAATTCAACATGAAAATTCTTGCCTTTAAAACCCCTTAGGGCACAACCCAAGCATACATCAGGTAATGTTTTGCCAAATCTGAATCTGTGAGTCATCAGTCCTAGAGAGGGCTGTTGAGCATAGTCTACTCCTTGAGAGACATACATGGGAATGGATTAAATGTCAGGCCTTATTCATTGTAGCCATTGCCTTTTGAAACACTTCCCCCCTCTGAATGTTGTTTTTAGTTGTGAAGTCGTGTCTGACCCATCGTGACCCCATGGACAACATTCCTCCAGGCCTTCCTGTCCTCTACCACCTTCTGGAGTCCATTTAAGCTCACGCCTACTGCTTCAGTGACTCCATCCAGCCACCTCATTCTCTGTCCTTCCCTTCTCCTACTGCCCTCAATCTTTCCCAGCATTAGGCTCTTCTCCAGTGAGTCCTTCCTTCTCATTAGGTGGCCAAAGTATTTGAGTTTCATCTTCAGGATCTCGCCTTCTAAAGAGCAGTCAGGGTTGATCTCCTCTAAGACTGACCAGTTTGATTGCCATGCAATCCAAGTGACTCGCAGGAGTCTTCTGTACACCGTAGTTCAAAGGCCTCAATTCTTAGGCGCTCAGCCTTTCTTATGGTGCAACTTTCACAGCCATACGTTGCAACTGGGAAAACCATAGCCTTGAGAATACACACTTTTGTTGGCAGGGTGATGGTGATAGACGCAATCTACATAGACTTCTGTAAAGCCTTTGATTCAGTGGTACACAACAAACTACTCCTAAAACTAAAATCTTATGGTATCTCTGGACACCTGCATCACTGGATAGAAGCATTCCTGTCAAGCAGACAACAAATGGTCAAAATTGGGAGCGTCCTATCAAATTCTGTACCTGCCAATAGTGGTGTCCCCCAAGGTAATGTTCTAGGACCAACTCTCTTCATACTCTACATAAATGACCTCTGTGATCATATTAAGAGCAACTGCATCCTCTTCGCTGATGATGTAAAACTATTCAACACCACAGACAATACTGCTACCCTTCAAAAAGACCTCGACTATGTATCAGAATGGTCAAACAAATGGCAACTTCAAATCTCAACAAATAAATGCTCTGTCTTACATATTGGCAAAAAAAAAAAAAATATCGGAAAATAAAATACAGGCTGAATGTCAAGACCTTGTTCATGATCCAAACTCTGTCAAGGACCTTGGAGTACTTATCTCTAATGATCTAAGTGCTAGAGCCCACTGTAACTACATAGCCAAAAAGGCATTAAGAGTTGTTAACCTAATCTTACATAGCTTTTTCTCTGGTAATATTACACTACTAACTAGAGCATACAAAACATTTTCTAGACCAATACTCCAATACAGCTCATCAGTCTAGAACCCACATTACGTATCTGATATTAACACAGTTGAGAAAGTCCAGAAATATTTCACAAGAAGAGTTCTCCACTCCTCTACTCGTTGCAGAATGCCTTATGCCACCAGACTTGAAATTCTAGAACTAGAAAATCTAGAACTACGGCACCTTCAGTCCGATCTAAGTATAGTATATAAAATCATACATTGCAGTGTCCTACCTGTCAATGAATACTTCAGCTTCAACAGCTTATAACAATACAAGAGCAAACAATAGATACAAACTCAAGGTTAATCGCACCAAACTTGATTGCAGGAAATACAACTTCAGCAACAGAGTGGTCAATGTCTGGAATACTCTACCTGACTCTGTGGTTTCTTCCCCAAACCCCAAAAACTTTAACCTTAGACTGTCTACTATTGACCTCACCCCTTTCCTAAGAGTTCTGTAGGGGGCATGCATAAGTGCACCAACGTGCCTACCATCCCTGTCCTATTGTTTCTTTTTTATTTTTCTTATATGTATCCATGTATTCATAACTATGTTTTTACTTATACCTATTATCTTGTAAGCAATTGACAAACCAAATAAATAAATAAAACAAATAAATAAATTAAATAAATATCTCTGTTTTTTAGTATGCTGTCTAGATTTGCCACAGCTTTGGAGTGTACATAGTCCCTATTCAGCTAACCTTCTGGTAACATCTGAAATATTTACTTCAGCTTGCTTTTCGCCCAGTGTTGCTTTTGATTGAGTATTGGCACATTTTACAGAATTTATTTTTGAGTTTCATATTTTTACTGCATGATTTGGTTTTTATACTTGCATGCTACCAGAGTTTTTGAGGATTGATGCAGTCTATAGTAATAAATAATTGTATTTCCATTACAGCCAGAGATTCAGAAATCTCACCCAAGGACTTGGCTTCTGAGCCGGATATTCTCACCTGCTGAGACTATACCCCTTGTCTTCTGTATTAAACTCTGCTCCATCTCTTATCATAAAAACTCAGCTCTGATCATGAAGTCTGCCATATTGTATGAACTTTATATAAAGATAGCAATTGTGTTCTTTGAACTCTTACTGTATGCTGTGGCCTGCTAGATTTACAACCTTATAATAGCTAATTAACTGTCTCCGGGATGAATGGGCCATGACACAACTTCAACATCTGTTTTTATATTTGAGAGTAGATTGTGTATCTTATAATACACAAGAATAGTTCAGCTTTGAGTCATTAGCTGTTAATAAGAGATGTTCTGTTTTGGCATGTTTTGTTTATTTGGAAGTAATTGTATTCAGGAGATCATATAATAAATAAATAATACTCATTCCAAAGTTCTGGCTGCAATTGATTTGAAGAAGCATTTATATAAGATTATATACAGCCTTCTGTATGTCGAAAACAACCCCCAATAATTAATTAAAAAGTTTTAAAATCCTGTTACTATGTTATTCTTATAATTAATGAGTTTATAGGCTTGCTATTTGTGATGGTTTGTATTTCAGATCAACACTGTTATCATTAAGTCAGGCAATTATGCTTTCCCCCCCCTGCATTTTCTCTGGTAATTAGAAGAGCACCCTGACTTCAAAAATAAAACGACCTTCTCTTTCAGATTCTCCTTTAATCATTGTTTGTTCAACATGAAAATTGTGCTAGGATTAAGAAATCCAGGCTCCGCATATGTTTAGGCAAAATAGGCTATTAATGCATTAGAGATGGTGTGCTTAGCGCACTTGAAAAACGTTAAGATATAGACTCTTTTCCAAGGTCACTTGGATCAATACTTCAAGATTACAAATATTGAAATTCTCTACATCTAGTAGTGACCAGGATCCATACTGCTCTATGTCACTCTGAAGAATAATGGTGTGCATGTGTGTCTTCCGTATATGTGTGCGTGTGTGTGATTATTTTGATATTTCCATTCCAGTACAATTCTAAACACTGTTCTTTGAAACTTAAGTTCACTGGTTTCCTGTGGAAATTATTGTAGATGAAATCAGTGAGACTTATCTTCGAGACTGTTGTGAATCAATAAAAGTTAATAACCTAAATGCAAATCAGGGGTTGAAATCCTGCACACTTGATTGGTCCTTGTACAACAACTTGGGATTGGGCCAGAACTAGACCCTGATTGGCCACTGTGGGAACACTTCTCATTGGTTAGTGGTTTGAACCTGTTGCAAGTTTCATTGGTTAATAAGGTAGCAGCTAACCCTATAAAAGGGTTACTGCTGCCCATAGCATTGCTCTGTTCTCTTCTGATTCCTGTTATTATTAAAGAGTTGAAGTCACTGGTCAGATGTCTGGTCTCCTTATTCTCCAAACTTAACACTGGCGATGAGGATGGGATCCGGAGACCGAAGAGCTGACTAAACCTACAGAACATCCTACAGAGCACGTGGTCGAACACGCACCATCAACGGCAACATGGCCAGCGGTGCCGTACCACCCGCTCCATTCAACCCAGAAACCGAAGACTGGGAGGCCTACATGGATCGGTTCCAGATGTTTCTGGAGACCAACAATTTGAAAGATGCAACAACCGGCAAAAAAAGAGCTATCTTTCTAACTCACTGCGGGCCAACCATGTTTAAGATGGCAAAATCACTTGCCAAGCCTGCAGAGGTAAAAGAAATGGACTGGGACGTCCTTGAGCCGCTACTAAGGGCTCACTACGCGCCCACCGTGCCAACCTTAGTCAGAAGACACGAATATTACCAGAAGGATCAACGGAAGGGCGAAAGCCTTGCCAATTACATCGCGGACCTCCGGAACCTAGGAGGCCTCTGCGGATTTGCAGACGTAGAAGAAGCCCTCCGGGACCGCCTGGTTCTGGGCCTAGAAGACAGCACGATCCAGAGTAAAATTATGGCCAAGGGGGACATCAGCCTCACCGACGCCCTTAAGGAAGCCTCGACAGCAGAGGCGACCAAGAAGTCGGCAGCCCAAATGTGCCGCACCAACGCTCCGCTACGTAAACTCGCAAATGATACCTCGCCTCGCTTGGAGAGACACCCGGTATCAACTCACCATGAAGACCTTGAGTCCCCGTCCGACAGCGATGAGGAAGAGGTCAACCGACTTCGAACGGAGAGAGAACAGTCCACACAACACTCATTTCGACCGTGCGCCAGCTGTGGAGCCAATCACCCACGAGCCAGCTGCAAATTCCTTGACGCACTCTGCCGCTATTGCGGGAGATGAGGTCACATCGCAAAGGTTTGCAGAAGCAAACAGAATTCCAAACCCCGACAGGCCGAATGCCAGTCTTCAAGTTTCTTCGGCACACACCGAGAAAATGTGAACCACTCCTACAGAAACAAACCGTCCACCACTTCCACCAGGCGCGAAGAAACCCGGCAGGAAGAAACCCACCAAACAATCACCATAGGCCACGCTACATCCCTTGATGCCGGGAAAATCCGAGTGAAGGTCGCCATCGAAAACAAACCTTGCATGATGGAGGTAGACTCGGGATCTTCCCTCTCGATGGTATCGTGGAAAACGCTCCAACAGCTCATTCCCGCGATCCGCCGCCAAGACCTTAACCCTCAAAGGGTTATAATCAAAGACTATCAGGGAAACAGAATTCCCGTTGTTGGGTCCCGCAGATTCCAGGTCTCATTCAAGGACCGCACCGTCGCACTACCACTGACTGTTGTGGATTGAGACAGGCCTAGTCTTCTAGGCCTTCAATGGTTCGGGCCGCTCGGAATCACTGTAGCCGGAGTCCACAAGGCCGAAAGCATCGATTGGGAGGAAGACCTCGTGCAAGAATTCCAAGACGTTTTCGCGAACGGACTAGGCAAGTATAAGGGGACCCCAATCTCGTTTAACTTGAACCCTGAGATAGCACCCATTCGCCTTAAGCCGCGTCGGGTGCCGTTCGCCTTGAAACCGAAAATCGACGAACAACTCGATAAGCTAATAGCAAAGGGCGTACTGGAACCCACCGACCACGCCCGTTGGGAAACCCCAATAGTGACGCCTATCAAGCCTGATGGGTCCCTAAGAATTTGCGGAGACTACCGGGCCACATTAAACCACGCACTACAGCAAAGTGCTTACCCAGTACCGGTAGTGCAACATTTGCTCCATTCCCTGGGCGGCGGGAAAGTTTTCGCCAAACTAGATCTAGCCCAGGCGTATCAACAATTGCCGGTAGACCCAACCACAGCTGAGGCACAAACGATCGTAACACATAGGGGCGCATTTAAATGCAACCGGCTCCAATTCGGGGTAAGCGTTGCCCCTGGAATCTTCCACAGTTTAATGGAAAGGTTGTTGCAGGGGATAAAAGGCGTTGTCCCATATTTCGACGATGTACTCATCGCCGCCCCTAACAGAGACATTCTAGAAAAAAGACTCAGAGAGGTTTTACGAAGATTCCAGAATGCAGGCCTCAGAGTAAAAAAGGATAAGTGCCAGTTATGTACCAAAAGAGTAGAATTTTTGGGATATCTCCTGGACAGCCAAGGAATTCATCCCACCGAAGACAAATTACGAGCAATTAAAAAGGCACCCACTCCAAGGAGCAAGGCAGACCTACAGGCGTTCCTTGGACTTATCAATTTCTATAATGTTTTTTTACCCCACAAAGCAACAGTAGCTGAACCATTGCATAGACTATTAGACAAAAAAGCAACGTGGGTTTGGGGGCAGGGAACAACATGCTTTCCAACAAGTAAAGAAATTGCTAACCCGGATTCAGTACTTATGCAGTACAACGAGACTCTGCCGCTCACTATCACGTGTGACGCATCGCCTTTTGGGGTTGGGGCAATTCTGGCCCACGTGTTACCAAACGGAGCGGAAGCCCCCATCGCGTTTTTTTCACGAACCTTAGCTAAAGCTGAACGAAATTATAGTCAGCTGGACAAAGAAGCTTTAGCTATTGTTGCTGCAGTTAAAAGATTTCATGAGTATGTTTATGGCCGTGCATTTACAATAATCACTGATCATAAACCACTACTGGGGATCATTGCGGGTAATAAACCAACCCCGTATATATTGTCCCCCAGAATGACCCGTTGGTCCGAATTCTTGGCGGCCTACAACTACACCTTGCAACACCGCCCGGGGAAATCGATTCTCCACGCTGATGCATTGAGCAGAACACCGCTTCCAGACTCTGTTGAGGATCCAGCCCCAACCATCTCAACGCTCCAGATCGAAGCTCTACAGGCACCACCCTTGACGGCTAGAGACATTGCTTTTGAAACAAAACGCGACCCAGTTCTGCGACACATACTCCGCTGGGTTGAACGGGGGTGGCCGACGGACCAAATAGCACCTGAATGGGCGCCTTTCAAAGCCCGCCAAACCGAGCTGTTTTCCCAAAAAGGCTGTATCTTGTGGGGCGATCGAGTCGTAATCCCTGGCAAATTGCAACAGACTGTTTTGGCGGTATTGCATGAGGGACATCCGGGTATTGTGCGGATGAAATCACTCGCACGCAGCTACGCTTGGTGGCCGGGAATCGACAAAGAATCGAGGCCTGGGTCGCTACTTGCCAACGTTGCCAGGGCGTCAGCAACGCCCCACCTAAAGCAAGCCCAACCGAATGGGAAACGCCGCGAGGACCGTGGTCCCGTATTCATATTGACTTTGCGGGGCCTACAAAAGGGCACACTTTCCTGATTACTGTCGACGCCTATTCTAACTGGCTCGAGATTCATCGAATGCACACAACTACAACAGACTCAGTTATTAATAAATTAAACAGACTATTTGCCACACACGGGTTTCCGGACGTGTTGGTCTCGGACAACGGCCCTCAGTTCACTGCATTGCCCTTTGAACAATATCTTGCTGATCGGGGCATCCGCCATGCGCTAACCTCGCCCGCGCACCCTGCGGCGAATGGACGTGCAGAACGCATGGTACAGTTCGTCAAAAAGACCCTTCACAAAATGGAATTTGGCAACATCGACGAGAAAATCAATCGAATTCTGTTGTTGCAACACATCACGCCTCACAGCGTGACCAATAAAACGCCCGCTGAACTTCTTATGGGGCGAAAACTCCGTTCGCACCTTGACCGGCTCCACCCCGCTTTCGCACCAGAAAAACCCTTCGGTTCCAGCAGCAAATGCCGGGAATTTAAGGTAGGCGATTTAATCTTTGCCAAAAAACTTTTCCGGCGACCGTTATGGATTCCCGCAACCGTTACCCACCTCACCAGGCCTAGATCTTACCGCCTGCTTACAGACGATGGGAGGGTGTGGAAACGCCACATAGACCAGCTCCGATCGCGATTACCTCCCAGCGGCCATGTCTCCCCGGTTTCACTAACTCAAGGGGGAGGAAGCATCGAGGAGGGTGACTTTGATACAATTAACAGCGGGCCAACGGAGGCCCTACAGCCCAGCGAAACACCGGGACTTGAAGCGGGGAGGAGTTGACTTTTCAGGGAACTTTAATGGGGAAACTGAACTGCTAAACCCCGAAGAAACACGGAGTAGCAGAGACAACCAAAGCGAATGCAGCACGGAATCGCCGTGCAGCGAAATAGAATTTAATAAAGGTCATCCAAAGCGCTCCACGGAACCGGACATTAGACAAAACCGGTGGAGCCTCGGAAATCATCCAGGCAGACCAAGCGGCCTGCCTATCTTGAGGATTTTATTACAGCTCCCCTCAAACGGAACCCAAGGGGGAGGGGTGTTGTGAATCAATAAAAGTTAATAACCTAAATGCAAATCAGGGGTTGAAATCCTGCACACTTGATTGGTCCTTGTACAACAACTTGGGATTGGGCCAGAACTAGACCCTGATTGGCCACTGTGGGAACACTTCTCATTGGTTAGTGGTTTGAACCTGTTGCAAGTTTCATTGGTTAATAAGGTAGCAGCTAACCCTATAAAAGGGTTACTGCTGCCCATAGCATTGCTCTGTTCTCTTCTGATTCCTGTTATTATTAAAGAGTTGAAGTCACTGGTCAGATGTCTGGTCTCCTTATTCTCCAAACTTAACAGAGACAAAGCTTAGATGGTACTGAAAACTGCAGTATAACATAACAGCTTAGGAAGAAACTGCTTTTACTGCTTTGATATTTCCCAAAGCTGTATAATATTGAAATGTTGAGATAATAATATTTGCAGAAATGTATTTCTTCCACCTTTTAAAATCAAGGCAGTCCATGATCTCAGGGAAGGAACTCTGGGATTATACAATCCCAAGGCAATCACTAATAATGAATCCAGTTAAAAGAAATGGAAAACACATGATCTCATTCAAATTATATGGGTTTTATTTTTAAGAATCCTACTAAAATTTAACTATTTATATGTTTCTTGAATTTTTGCTTGGGTTTTTAATCCTTACATGTCTTGAATATCTTTTATAATGGGGTGGGTGAAGTGGCCTAATGGTTAAGATGCTGGGATTGTCAACTGGAAGCCTGGCAGTTTGAAACCCAAGTACCGCATGATGGGGTGAGCTCTTGTTTTTGCCCCAGCTCCTGCCAACCTAGCAGTTCAAAAGTATGCAAATGCAAGTAGATAAATAGGTACCACTTTGGTGGGAAACTGTTCTTTGAAACTTAAGTTCACTGGTTTCATCAGCATTTAGGGGGCGTGCATAAGCGCACCAACGTGCCTACCATCCCTGTCCTATTGTTTCTCTTATTCTTCTTTTATTTTTCTTATATGTACCCATTTCATGTATTCACAACTATGTATACACTTATACTTATTATCTTGTAAACAATTGGCAAATCAAATCAAATAAATAAATAAATAAATAAATAAATAAATAAATAAATAAATAAATAAAATAAAATTTAGGTAACAGCATATGAGCTGCGGTGGCGCAGTGGTTAGAGTGCAGTACTGCAGGCTAGTTCTGCTGACTGCTGTCTGGCTGCAATTTGGCAGTTCGAATCTCACCAGGCTCAAGGTTGACTCAACCTTCCATCCTTCTGAGGTGGGTGAAATGAGGATCCAAATTGCTGGGGACTCTGTAAACTACTTAGAGAGGGTTGTAAAGCACTGTAAAGCAATATATAACTCTAAGTGCTATTGCTATTTTGTACACCGTGATGTATAGTCATGCTAGCCATATGATCACAGAAGCACCTTCAGGTGATACTGGCTTCCTCAGCTAGGAAACATAGATGACCATGCCCCCCCTAGAGTCAGATATGACTGGACAGGGGAAATCTTTACCTTATTCTTTATAGATTGTTTTCTGCTTCACCCTGGATTTTATACTCTATCTTTTTGTGTAAGATGAGCCTTTCCTTTGTACTTAGCTTTGTTTCACTGTACATTAATCTGTCCTGGGGCTATACCATAATTCTGGCTGCATAAGATAAATAATACATGTGTATGTCATTTTAATAAATGTGGTATGTCAGAGTAATTCTTGCAGGTTAAAAGAGCAAAATAAAGTTTTCCTGATCATTTGTAAGCTTTACTCCTTTGGGGTAAAGTATCTTTACTTTTTCATTTTCTTCCTAATGTGAGTAAATACAAACCTTTCTTCTACATCATATCAAGGAAATAGTCAGACCTGTATTAATAATAATAAAAAAGAAAACTGGAATATCACCCATTCTTCTCATTTATGTACTGTTGCAGCTTTTTTTTTTTTAACATGAGCATTGCATCCCGGCTTCACATTTAATGCAAATGCTCAAAGCTCCAGAACAGCTGCCTTGCTAAACACAAGAGAAGCCATATGATTTGCAAGCTTGTGTGATTGTTATGGAAGTTGCTACTGGCTGGCTGGATGACTTACTGGCTAAACATGACCACTTTTACAATTCACCACTGCTCCATTTTGCAAAGTGCCTCTTTTGAAGGCTTCACACAGAGTCTTCTCAGACAGAGGCTTTTCAGTCTCCCAAATTCCATTATTTATTTTTATTTTATTTATTTTATTTTGTCAAGTGATTATAAGATAACAGTTATAAGTACAAACATGGTTATTAATACATGAAATGGATACATATAAAAAAAATAAAAAGGAACAGTAGGACAGGGATGGTAGGCACGTTGGTACGCTTATGCAAGCCCCCTACAGACCTCTTAGGAAAGGGGTGAGGTCAATAGTAGACAGTCTAAGGTTAAAGTTTTTTGGGTTTGGGAAAGAAACCACAGAGTCAGGTAGAGTAGTCCAGACATTGACCACTCTGTTGCTGAAGTCGTATTTCCTGCAAACAAGTTTGGTGCAGTTAACCTTGAGTTTATATCAACCTTGTATCTATTGTTTGCTCTTGTATTGTTATGGCTGAAGCTGAAGTATTCATTTGCAGGTAGGACATTGCAATGTATGATTTTATATACTATATTTAGATCGGACCAAAGGCGGCGTAGTTCTAGATTTTCTAGGTCTAGAGTTTCAAGTCTGGTGGCATGTAAAATACCAATTAATGCAGAAAAGGGGCAAATGAAAGTGGAAAAAAGGAAAGTGAATATACTGGAACACACACATGTATGTATGTGTGTATGTATGTATGTATGTATGTATGTATGTATTTCTCATCACTATCAGCGAGAGACTATGCAAGCTGATAATTGGCAAGGTATTAGAATGGTGGATCTCTTAATGCAAGCTGTGTTTGTAAACTAAATAAAGACATGTCTCAATTCTATAACCGAACCATACAGAATCAATATCCATAAAATGATAAATAGTAATTGGTAATAGTAATTAATAGTTAGTCCATACCATAAATACTTGGGGAAAATAAAATCCTTTAGGGAAGTTATTAGCTCCATATTTAAGAACATCACAGCTGTGCTGAAGTGGATTAAATATCTTTTAGTTTCAGCATTTTATCCCCATTAAGGACAACCAGAAACCTAATGGACCAAATCAGAGACCCAGTAGCATTACTTACATTCATGTTACCCAAACAATGTCACTAAAGAGATATTATAAAGTCATTATGATTTGGTAGCCGTTCATTATTTATCTTTCCATAAATAGGAATACTCATCTTCTAAAATTCAATGGATGATCAATACTAATCACATTTTGTTCCAAGAAAATTTGTAGTTTGTCTATGCAGTGTCTTTCTAAAGAGTAGCTGAACACTATCTGCACTGAAGCAGCAATGGACAACTTTGTTGTGTAGTAAGGGATGTTCCTACCTACTACTACATTTTAAAAAATATTCTCTGAGCCCTACTATTGAGAATGATAAGGATGACCATTTCCTGTTTTTTTTTAATTTTTTTAATTTAAGTACAAACTCAGTGGTGGGATTCAATTTTTTTTTACCACCAGTTCTGTGAGCATGGCTTAGAGGACGTGGCAGGGGAAGGATAACTGTAAAATCTCTAGTTAGAGGTGGTATTTGCCTGTTCTCCGAACTACTCAAATTTCTGGTACCAGTTCTCCAAAACTGGTCAGAACCTGCTGAATACCACCTCTGTACAAACTGATATAATTATGAAAAAAAACATTGTATCTAATGTTCACAGGTAATATAGGAGTCTTTAGCGGGCCAAAATAAACGAAATCTAAGGCAACAGTTTGCCTACATCTATTGATATTTGATGTTTTAAAAACTGTACACTCAAGATTCATGCCTACTGCTATTAGATTTGTCTAATATTTGACTGTAGGTGTTTGTTTTGAAATGGAATGTGTAGAAGCACCAAAGGAAAAACTGTAAAATAAGCTTAAATATCATACAAAAATAACATAATCTCTCTCAAAATTACCAGAGGTGATGGAGTAGTCCCAATAAGCACAGTGTGCTTTTTTGTATCATTGTTTTTTTCTCTACTCTCCACAGGGGAAAAGTGTAAATGCAGGCTTTCCCCTAACAAAAGTTTGTCATCTGTGCTCTAAGCCAGGAGTCTCCAAACTTGGCAACTTTAAGACTTGTGGACTTAAAGAATTAACTCCCAGAATTCCCCAGTCATTAATGCTGACTGCATTGATGATGTTACCTAGTTTGGGTAATGAAACATATGCAAGAAAACAGCAAGCTCAGAGAGCACCTAAAGAACCCCTCATTTCAACCCTAAGCTACAAGTATTCTCCTTTATTGAAAACAGCACTGTGAGTGTGTTATCTTTGCTATGACAACATTGCTAAAAATAAATAGCAGCTATCTCACCTAGTTCTAATCAGGAGACCAGAGAAGGAGCAGGGAGCACCTTTACTGGTTTATTTATTTATTTTTTTACAAAATCAGTGTTTCATAGATAGCCTTGGCCATATTGATAGCCATTTTTAGAAGACTCATGAGATGTTCTCAGTGCTCCAAATATATTCAAGAATTTAAAACGTTGCCTAGTTCTGGTCTAAGTGTAGTTTCTGAGATGAGCAATTGGAATATCTGGTGTCTCCTGATGCCAATAGGTTTCAGTTTATGTGATTTGGCTGACTAGTGATGTTAAAATTAAACAGCATGTTTAGCCCTCAGCAATCACCGAATTCTTTCACAGGGACTGGTGATGGCAGAGCAGAATGTTCTCCTGTGTTTTTAAAAAAATACAATATAAACCCAGAAATGTTTTGCTTAGTGTTAGTCCTTTGAGATACATCAAATCAGGAAACAGACAGCACAAGGATTCCTAAAATGTTATTTTATCCTTATGAGTATAATAACAAAATCTTGAAAGCTTGTTAGAATTTCTCTCTGCCCCCCCTTTACTCAATAGTATCAGAGTGGCATTATTTCAGTTTCTTATACTTGGCACTATCCCAGGACTGGGTAACTTCCTTAACAATTTTTCCCTTCCAAGGTCATTTCCACATTCCTTTACACTTAGTACTGTTAACTCAGTTTAACCATCTTAATAAATGCATCAATCTATTTGCTGATGTGTGAAAGCTGTTTCAGAAATAATATGTGCGTACAACTGGCAATACATTGGCTGTCTATATGTTTCTAAGTATAATTCCAAGTGAAGATTATGATCTGTAAAGTTCTATATGGCTTCAGTCCAGGACGACTTCAGGACCATCTTCTCTGAGCAGAACCAGAGTGTCAATTCTGAATCGAACCTGACTGAAGCCATCTTTTGCTGCTTCATAGTTGCCACACACTCTAAGGTTGTGAGGGGGGGAAGAGATAGACCATCTGCAGACACAACGCTTTTTCCAAGGGTGGGATTCTACCAGTTCAGGCCAGTTCAGGCAAACTGGGTGTTAATTTAACATCTAGTTCGGCGAACCGGTAGTTCTGAAGAACAGCTGGCCCCACCCACCCCACCTCTCACCTCCTATGAGTCTCCACGAGGCCCGTCTGGCTCCCAAGTAAGTGTAGTGTAGTCTTCTGGGAGCAAAAATGGCACTGGGAGGGGTCTGGAACTGCCCCCCCCATTTTTGCTCCTAGGATGCTCCAGGGAGGCTTGCTAGGCCAAAAACGGGGCTTGGGGTGGTCCGGCACCACGTCCCCCCACCCTGTTTTTGCTCCTAGGAGGCTCCAGGGTGGCTTGCTAGGCCCCGTTTTGGGCCTAGGAGGCCTCCCTGCAGCCTCCCCTCCCATCCAGCCATCCAGTATACCTGGATTCAGTGTTTCTCTGAGGAACAGATTCTGATACAAGAACTAGAAAAAGCTTATGTGAAAATATATTCTCTTATATTATGCCTTTAGCAGTCTTTGTGGAATAAGTTAATGAATAAGTTATAAGTATTTAAATGTAGATATATGACATAGTTATGTTAATTCAAGTTATAAATATTCTATGGACTGTCTGTGTTTCTTTACACTTTTCTAAGTTGAATTGCCTATTTTTAGAAATCAATTTCCATATCTGGAACATCATTAACATCATTTTTAACCCAAAAATGTTTAACTAATCAGAACATCTTTTCATTAGTACTAGACAAAAGTGTTTTGTTTCTATTGAATACTAATATTAATATACAAAAACTACATTAAAACAATTATAAAAACATAAAGTTGGATCTAGTTTAGATTGGATGAAGACTGCAATGAAAGTGAAGAGGTTGATTTAAAGAGATGGATTTTCCCCAGAGTACTAGAACTAAATCGAAGCTTACCAACAAGTTATGAAATTGTATCCCTTAAGCACGGAATAAATTACTACTGGTTCAAAATAAATTCTTTCATATGATTCTATCGGGTCCAAAATTAAATAACACTAATGAATCTTGAGTAGGAACTACAACAAAGTTTCTAAAAGGAGAAATTTTCTGGGTGGTTACAGCTGTACAGCCTGCTCTGAGGATAACGTGTTCAGCAATGGTATTGCAGGCAGTGTCTCATCCTGCACCTGTTTCATACATTACATATAACATTTCACTGGTTATAAAAGCTCTTGAACATTTTGTGTTTTTGAACATTTGGGTCATTTTATGTATTTTTTTAAATTGATACACTTTTATTAGGCTTGTGTCCACAGCACCTCAAGGAGGCATTTTGCATTGCAAAGACAATGTGATTCTCTGTGTTGAGATTCAATGTCAATTGAGGTGCTTCATCTCCTTTTGAAGATTCATCTGTGCTTGACTTTTGAGCATGCACAGCACATGAACTAAAGCCTCTTCTGGCTATCAGAAACCCTGCAAAAAGGGTTGTGGCAATTGTGGCAAAACCAAGCAACCAAATAATTTTGCTTTATTTTTTAAGGGTGAAAAATAGGGTGCTTCTTTATGAAATAGTTATGAAATAGGAGTCCTTTCAGGGGTCCTTTCCACAGAGCTTCAGAGCTTAAACTGAAGCAATCCTTCAAAGTATTGCATAATCCTAATTTTAGTTTCACATTAGGATCCTGCACCCCACCCCACACACTTATGTGGAGATCTGCAGAAGAGTTTACAGAAGGATAGCTATCAGCATGAGGCAAAAGGTTACCTCTTGAAATAGATAAAATTAACTCAAGGTAAACTAAGCTCATGGTGATTATATCAACATGTACTCAGATGTCCTCGGTTTCCATGGAAACCATACGGAACTGGTTTGCCATTTCTTTTTTCTGGGAGAACAGTCAAAAAGTTGTAAAACCAATTCAAGTCAATAGTCATAAAAAAGAAGAAGAAATATTTAGCACAGTTGTTAATTTTCTACCTAAGGGGCATTTACCCAGTGGAAAGCTACAATGGTAAGATTTGGTGTGAGAAAGAGAGCAGGAGGGAAATGGGCCTAGAGAAGAGAAGGACCAAATAATCAAATTCATTCTTTCTCTTTTGTTTATAGTGACTTGAAAGACTGCTTGGGATTGTTACTTGCTTGGACTCCAGTGAGCATTTTAATTTAGAGGAGACCATATCCCTATTGCTAACTGAGCAATCCAGCACTGCCTAACACTACACTAAACCTAGAGCTGAATTCATCTGGCAAGCTCCTCTTAAATCCTTTGTGCATCTGGAGTTATATTTGGGTTAATAGAAATTGCTTTGTGAATCTTAGAATGTAAATGGCACTGTGTGGAAATATCCTGTGGCAACTTTCGTGCTGAAACCCTTTTAGCTCCTGAATTATTGGTCATTCTGCTGATTCTAAGTGTTATTGTTGTTACTGTTTTTATCTATTAATTCTAGACTCAATTATGTAGGTGTGCAGGCATGTAGCTTTAATAATAAAGATCAATGCTACACATGGATACCAGTTGAGAGAAGTAAATAGCTTTGAGAAGGGGAGGGAATAGAATTTCATACTTGTAAATACCATTCTTCTAGTAAACTTAATAAAAAGCAAGAGAAAATGTTGCACAACAGATTCTACAGTTTTCAAGCCCTGCTTTTGGTAAGAATTGGAAAGCCATTATGTTGAAATAAAGTGCAGTCACTTAAAAATTGTAATAAAAATAGGTATGAAATAATGAAAATCAGTGTAGAAACAGAGGCAGGAAATGTGTTGAGCAGTGTGCTGTATGACATGTGAGTGAGTTTGATATAAAAGTCCTTCAATAAAATTACACCCAGATTGAATAGATGTTCCATCATTTTATTTCCAAATTCTGACATTACTACTTTCATCACCTGCCTAAGTGGCACTCACATTACAGTTTCAACTTATATGTCCAAATTAAAGCTTACCCATCCACACACATTTGCTTTATATACAAAAGACAGGTAAAAAGGATACAAAAATATAGAACAAAAGAGTAGAAAGTCAAAGTTGAGAAAAAAAGCAGGAATAACATTCATATTGTTTATGCAAACTCACAAACAGATTAAACTTGACTCACACAGAATCTTGGTCGGTCTCTTCAATATGTTGATAGCAAATCAATTTACAGGTAGAAAATGAGCGTGCATATTCAAAACAGGATTCTAAAACTGGTATTACACATTCTTTTCATCAAAACAAAATAATACTTGGCTATACACAGTACAGAGTAAATCCAGAACTCTACATAAATTGATAATTGTATGCTTCCTGTTACCATGAAAAACATGTTGTACATGGACTATTCTCAAACAAGCTGGTACATACAGACATATTTGCTCCAGTCTTTAGACAAGAATCTAAAGAATCTAAATTTAGTATCATTATGATTATGACATTACTGTTACGAACTAAGCAAACGCGTTAGTTTAAAATCCTAAATAGTTTTGCTTCCACGGCAGGCTCGTAATCCTGCACTTCTGATTGGCCCGCGAACAGCGGATCGTGATTGGTCGTTTCTGGCTGATCTGATTGGCTGATAATGGGTCGCCACTGATTGGACGCTCCCAGCGCGGCAAACTCAAATCATTGGTTGTTGTGACAGCAGCCAGCTCTATAAAAGGAGCTGCTGCTGCCCAAGTATTTTGCTCTGTTCTGAAGTCACTAATAAAGAGTTGGAGTCACTATTCGATGCCTCGTCTCCATTCCTTGCGCCCACGCTCCAGACTTAACAATTACTATATTTAATTCTTATTTCTCTCCCAAATATATTAAAAAGTATGACATTCAAACAACACAGCCAAGGAACAATCCCAAAACATGTATACCAATATCCCTTCCAACAATGTGCTGAAGCTGAAAGGCAATCTCTGAAATTTCCAATGAATAAGGAAAAGGTATATTTTGTTCAATTCTTTGCATCTGAAGATTGTAAGGTAGATATTTAATATTCTTTATAAAACCGCAAGGCCCATATCAGTCAAAGTTGGAGGCAAACAGTCTAAAACCAGAACAAGTGCTTGTGTTCCTCCTGCCTCAAAGAGTTATGTCCACACCTTATTGTATCACACAGGAAGGAGGGAAAGGTGGAAAAGGGAATCTTTGCCTCCACTATAAATAAGGTTTGCATGTTTGCAGTTGCTGGATTTTTGGGGATGGGATGCAGTAAAATTCTTGATGAGAAATTTTGCATCCTTGAATTGCTGCATAAAATTCTTGTAGCTACCTTCTGCTCCTTCCAGTCAAGTAGAAGTTTTTTCTATGTTGCAGCCTTAACCTGCTGGAGTTTCCTGTGTAAAATGATTAGAAATGAAGGTCACTTCAGAAATCCCTTTTTTGGATTTCATTCACTCCTTTGCTTTTGCTAAGATTATGGTCTCTCCTGACTGCATTTACCATGGCCTGATTGGTGGACTTATTTATTTTATAATTGTCCTGGAGCAGAGATGGAAAAATATTCATATGCACTTAGTTAAAACAAAACAAAACAAACAGAAAATCCCAAAGATAAATCAATTATTTCACTGTTCTACTCATTCATCAGCGAACTTGCAAAATCATAAAAAGAACCAGGTCTACCTTCCTATTCTTGCATCCATGAGTATATAAACAATTTTGAATGGAAGTGTTTGCCTATAATGAAATGAAGCACACCAGTAAACTAAACAGAACCACTTGAGCTGCCAGAAGTCAAAAACACTACTTGTAATGTTTTTTCTATCAGGGCAACCTGGTCTATCCAAATATGAGAAGGAGCATACTGCTTCCCTTTCGCTTTTCAGCCCCAATCCAGGAGCCTTCGCAGATAGTCACTTTCATGACAAACTATTTTGTATTATTGTATTTCTTTGTCGGTGAATATAAATTTAACTCACTAATTATAATGCATCGTAGAAAAAGATGACCAAAAATAGTGTTCTTATTGGACTGGAAATGGATATAGAATGATGTTGTACTCTCCTGTCCTTGGAAAATGGTCAGTGGACTCTACTTATAATAGGGTAAATTGGTCATATGGTTCAGCCATGAAAAAAGCCTAACAAAAACACCTTTAGAATAGAATAACAGAGTTGGAAGGGACCTTGGAGGTCTTCTAGTCCACCCCCCTGCCTATGCAGGAAACTCTACACCACTTCAGACAAATGGTTATCCAACATCTTTTTTAAAACTTCCAGTGTCAGAGCATTCACAACTTCTGGAGGCAAGTTGTTCCACTGATTAATTGTTCTAACTGTCAGGAAATTTCTTTTTAGTTCTAAGTTGCTTCTCTCCTTGATTAGTTTCCACCCATTGCTTCTTATCCTGCCCTCAGGTGCTTTGGAGAATAGCTTGTCTCCCTCTTCTTTGTGGCAGCCCCTGAGTTAATGGAACACTGCTATCATGTCTCCCTAGTCCTTCTTTTCATTAAACTAGACCCAGTTCCTGCAACCATTCTTCTTATGTTTTAGCCTGCAGTCCCTTAATCATCTTTGTTGCTCTTCTTTGCACTCTTTCTAGATTCTCAACATTTTTTTACATCACGGTGACCAAAACTGAATACAGTATTTCAGGTGTGGCCTTACAAAGGCATTATAAAGTGGTATTAACACTTCATGTGATCTTGATTCTATCCCTTATGCAGCCTAGGACTGTGTTGGGGTTTTTTGGCAGCTACTGCACACTGCTGGTTCATATTTAAATGGTTGTCCACTAGGACTCCGAGATCCCTCTCACAGTTACTACTATTGAGCAAGGTACCACATATACTGTACCTGTGCATTTGATTTTTCTTGCCTAAATGTAGAGCCTTACTTTTTTCACAATTGAATTTCATTTTGTTAGATAGCACCCAATGTTCAAGTCTGTCAAGATCCTTCTGTATCTTAAGCCTATCTTCTGGAGTGTTGGCTTTGATTTGCTAAAGCAGGATATTTAAACTCTTTGTTCCTCCACATCACCAGTTTAATCTCTTTCATTTCCTTGTGACAATACAAAACTGTCATACCATTACTAGCTACCTGAACTTAAAATGCATGGATATCTGACTATGACATTGGTCTTCCTCTTATTTCTGCTTCAGGCAAAAGAAAAAACAAAACATCAAGGTCCCACATATTTTTCTGTCCTTGTTCTTTCTTTCTATATCCATTTAGTTGAGTAGTAGTAACTTACATGGATCTATCTTATATCTGACTATATATTGGTGACTTTCCTAGATGTTCAGAATTTTAGATTCACCTTCAAAATAATAATAAAAACCCTATTTTTTAAAAATAATACTTTTAATATATCTTTAGATCTTTAAAAAAGGCTTTCCCAAATGATCTGCTGTTGCTTATTCACCATCTGCCACTATCTTTTCTGCACTTTATCCACCTTCAATATATATTCATATATTCAATATATATATTTAATTCACATTAGCGGATTTTCCTTACTCAAGTCTCTGCTACCAGTACTATTACCGTATTTGCCGGCGTATAAGACGACTTTTTTGCCCCGAAAAACATGCCTCCAAGTGGGGGGGTCGTCTTATACGCCGGTATATCCACTGCCGGCTTTCAGATGCTTGTTGGACCCAGCGAGGCGCCTCTGGCTTCCTGGATCCCCTGCATCGCTTCCGCTTCATCCCGCTCGCCTCGCTCCGCCCGGGGCTGCAGCCTTCCTGCTCTTCCCATGGCCCCTGGCACTCTGCCCTGCCGCTGCAGCCCCGGGGATTTCTGGAGGGCGTTTCCGGTGGTGGTGGGGGGTCGTCTTATACGCCGGGTCGTCTTATACGCCGGCAAATACGGTATTCTCTTTTGGACTTTATCCTGTTTCTTCATTAACTTTGTATCAATCTTAATGAAATGGTAATGATTCCATTAATTCCTTATTCTTGTGTTGCCTCTGGGCAACACAACACTATCTATGAAAAGGCCTGTGTAAAGAGCATATGTACTGCCTATATCTATAGCAGTCTAAAAATGGCAATGCATGTATTTCAAATGCAATAGTAGAATAGGGTACTATACTTTTGTAATGGCAGCCAGCACTCCCCAAGTCATAACATTTGATCCTGGTTGCCAGCATTTTTATCATGTAATAGAATATTTCTGAATGCTTTATTACAATACAATTGCAATATAGCTGTAATATTTCTTACTTTTTGATATCAGAAATCCCCCTGCCTATAAATTACTTTCATCTAGAAATAAATGCCTCTTGTTTACATTCAGAGGTAACAATGTTTCTGTTGTTGTTATTCAAAAGAATTCTGAACATAGCCAAAGCAATAAAAGCATCCTTTTAAAATGAGACTGAAAATTGGTTGCCTAGAAAAATGGCATTTTGGAAATGGTAATGTCTATTCTATTCTTCCATTACTGGCCAAGATTGAGTTTGACATTTGGCAATATTGAAATATATTTAAGCGTTTTGAAATCAGGCATGGAGTTAAATAAATGATGGCCTTAATGTCATATGAAGAAAAGTGGGGTTCTTTGCCTGTTTTCCACTGTGCTGTGATTCTGAAATTAGGTAATTTATATATGGACAGCTATTCAGTGAGGCAAAGTGATGGCTTTGTATTTATTTCCGAAATATTGCGAGGAGAGGTATTCAGTGAGATTGCATTAAATCCTCTTGTATTTTGATTTTTTCAGGAAATGATGGAGAAAAGTAAAATACCCCCCCCCCCCAAAAAAAAAGAATTCTTAACTGTAGTAACATTCAAAGCTGTTATTACTCCAATCTTTTATTAATTTGATAATATTTCCATCATTGTAATCATTGCATCATTTTTATATATTCAGTCATCTGGTCTAATAGAATTCATGAGAGATTAGGCAGAAAACAGAATGGTGTTACATGTAATCTAGCCAATTTGTGAAACTATATACAGTTTGTGAGATTATGATGGGCAGTTGAAGCTGTGCAACAGTAAATCTCAGTTTTATACATAACTGAAAATTGGTAGTCATTTAGCAAAACAAATGATATTGACCCAATGCCATTTAATCAATTAGATTTATGCTTAGTTAAAACTGACAGCAAATGAAGCTAATTTGGGCACATTTGAAGCAATCTGAGAGGGTGGGAGAGTGTCAATAGAATAAATCATCTGTTTCAGAACTGGGATTACCTAAATATCTTGTGGAACTTTAAGAATTAATACATTTATTATTGCGTAAACTTATGCTGCACAGGATCAATGAAGCATAAGCTTCATTGAAAAAAAAAAGATTTTTTTAAGAACAATGGCTTGGGTAAAGGAGATAGTTAATGATTGCTGATGGAATGACCTTTGCTGCAAATGAATGACATTAACTAGATGCGTTGTGTTTATAGCAGCAGAAGGATTCTAAGAAACCTGATTATAGAGAACATAGATTGAACCCAGTTATTTTATTAGTTTGTTTTTATTTGTCATTCTGTAGAATTACTTCATTAACTATAAAACCCTGTGAAATATTTCAATCCATGGCTAAATAGCTACGCAAGCTATCCTTGGTAAATAATCAGAACAAAACCTTACTTTGTATTTTAGAAATGTATACGTTAATTAAAATATAAATGAACTACCTCATTAGAAATATAATTAATAAACTCTACAAATGTTAAGACACTTCAAATATTGCCTAGGTAGCTCCACAGGCAAAAATAATTGGCATATGATTTGGATCTAGAGAGCAGCTGAGCTCCAGCACATGGGAGCATATTATAAATGAAACGCACCAAGGTCTCTAACAAATAAAATGGTGAAACATGTAATTATATGCCAAGTACACTGAAAAATGTACATTTACTTAGTTTTTTTTAATCGTGTTGGGGAGCAAGGTTACAATTAAATATAAATCCTGTTATACCCAAAATTGACTATAAGAAGAACTGTATATTATACATTAATATTTATTAATTTCCAAGACAATATGGATACAAACTGAAACCAGATTTTCAATCACAATGTTTTTTAATAACCTAGTCCTTCTGTCTTCCTAAATCTGCAGTAATAAAGTATAAGTCAGCATTATTGGATTGGATCCCAAGCAGCCATAGCACTGAAGCAGGAAGAAAATCTCCATTAAAGATTTGCATTTTTTTTCCAGCTATCTCTACTGCAAACCATAATATCCAATGTATTATTCATACTTCTTTTATTTTCAGACTGGGCTTTTCAAGAGGTCAAAAGGCTAAAATCAGGGGGAGGTTGAGGTGCAATCATCTTCTGATGACTGAGGCAGCATACTAAATATTTAAAGGGGCAAGGAATCATAGGCGGTAGCATTTGTGAGAATAAATAATACAGGATCCAATCTGGGTCGGTCACTCATGCTGGAGCCCATCTTTTGGGAACTTCACTCGAGGCTACAGAGAAGTTCCCTGAAGATAGGCTCCAGCACAAGTCTGAAACCTCAGAAGACAAAACCTCTGGTCCCAAGTGACCAATGCAGATTGGATCCTGTAACATTATCCTGAGACACATATTTGCCTTCATTCATGATAAATAATACACTTTGGTGAAGCCAGGAATTTCAGTTATGGAGAAAATGAAAATATTTTTTTATAAATATGCTCTTGGGAGGCTAAAATGAAATGGATTGGCATCATCATCACATTCCATAGTAATGGATAGGTTGCCTTTAGTTATCCATTAGCTTTAATATTTCACAAACATTCTTAATTGCTTTGTCAGTTGCAAGAGATGGACTACACTTTCTCTATCACATAAATGTTACAGGTTAATAGAGAATATATAGATCCATCTCTGTCTCCTTCTCCAGATATTTCTGCTTCTGTGCTAGCAAGGAGCTCATAGTTTTCTTCCATACCCAGGACAAAAGTTAGGAAAGGCCCATATCCCTGTTGTACAGGAAAGTAATTACAAAACTTGGTATGGTATGGTATGGTATGGTATGGTATGGTATGGTATGGGTAAAGCAGTCAATTTATTCCACCAGTTGTTGCCCACTATAGGGAGTAGTGCTCATCTCTGTTTCAAGGCCTTTGAGCCAACCGTCTCTGGAGATATTTCTGTGGTCATGTGGCCAGCATGACAGCCAGCATGACATCATGGAGGCTGTAACCTTCACATTGAAGTGATCAAC
This sequence comes from Notechis scutatus, assembly GCF_049901735.1. Taxonomy (NCBI): domain Eukaryota; kingdom Metazoa; phylum Chordata; class Lepidosauria; order Squamata; family Elapidae; genus Notechis; species Notechis scutatus. The sequence goes on along the minus strand of NC_142009.1, from coordinate 207,882,609 downwards.
TTTGCATTTATATGCTTTTGAACTGCTAGGTTAGCAGGAGCTAGGGCAAGGCTGAGAGCTCGCTCCATAATGTGGAGCATGGGTCTTGAACCTGGGCTGCCAGCTTTCCAATCAACAAGTTTGGCATCTTAACCACCTGTACCCCCATAGTATGGTATGGTATGGTATCGTATCGTATAGTGTGCACTCACGCGCACTCACATTTTCAGTTCTGCAGTAGGTGAACCAATTGTTGCATTATGTGCAGCCCACCTCTGGGTGTGGGGTGGGGTGGGGTGTAGTATTAATATTCACCATTTCAATTTCTTCTATTGTTTTTTATAACTTTTTAAAAAATTTCTGGATAAATGTATACAATGCAATAAAAAAGATAGTCTCTTACGGAGGCATTTTCAACAACAATTCTCCACATCTCCACTATCCAAACATCTTGGTTGGAACATCTCTTGTTTTTTCTTATGTTGCTTGCCATATCTCTGTAAATATTCCATCAGTTCCTGTAGTCTTACAACTTTGTAGTGTCCAAAGATCTGATATAACTTCAGCTGCACTTATATAATCATGATCTGTTCCCCAGTCAGCCCCTGGCCATGATTTTGCTGAATCTCCAGTACAAGGGAATTATATTTGTAGTCAATTTTATTTCTTGTAATGTGACATTTTGGTTATTTAAAGACTTATTTAACAACAAATCAATCAATGGATTGACACAGATTAATTAGTCATCCTCTTTCTTCTTTCCTGGCCATACAGTCTGGCTACATTTTCCCCTTTAATATTTCCAAAGTATTTCCAACTTTGGCATCCCAATCTTCAACCACAAGCAGCATATCTTGCATGCATGTTCTATTGAATTCAAATTGAACTTAATCATAAAACTCATCAACCACTTCTGCATCAGTGGTTGGAACATAAACCTGAATAACCTTGATATTAAAGGCTATTCCATGAAGTCTAATTGATATTATGCATTCATTGATTGCATTGCAATCCAAGTTTATTTTCTTGATATAGCCTTCCTAAATAAGAAAGCTGTTCATTTTTAGAATATAATAGAATTCTTTATTGGCCAAGTGTGATTGGGCACACAAGGAATTTGTCTTGGTGAAAATGCTCTCAGTGTACATAAAAAAAAGATACATTCATTAAGAATCATAAGGTACAACACTTAATAATAGTCATAGGGTACAATGAGCAATCAAGTCATACTAGGTAACAGTCAATATAAATCATAAGGATACAAGTGACAAAGTTACAGTCATACAGTCACAAGTGGAGGGGAAGGGTGATAAGAAGTGATGAGAAGATTAATAGTAATAGTAGTGCAGACTTTGTAAATAGTTGAACTGTATTGAGGGGATTATTTGTTTAGCAGAGTGATGACATTTGGAAAAAAATATCCTTGTATCTAGTTGTTCTGGTGTGCAGTGCTCAAGCATTGTTTTGAGGGTAGGAGTTGAAACAGTTTATGTCCTGGATGTGAGGGGTCTGTAAATATTTTCACAGCCCTCTTTTTGACTCGTGCAAGTATACAAATCCTCGATTAAAGGCAGGTTGGTAGTAATTGTTTTTTCTGCAGTCCTAATTACTCTCTGGAGTCTGTGTCTGTCCTGTTGGGTTGCAGAACCAAACCAGACAGTTATAGAAGTGCAGATGACAGACTCAATAGTTTCTCTGTAGAACTGTATCAGCAGTTCCTTGGGCAGTTTGAGCTTTCTGAGTTGGCGCAGAACTCAGAAAGCTAAAAAAAATCTATGTTTTTCATATCTTGAATAATAAATATTGTGATCTTTTGACCGAAAATACCCCCACTCCAGTCTACTATCAATTCATTTATGCCTAAGATGTGAATGTCTTGTTGATTCATTTCATTTTTCATCTATTGAGGTTTCCCATTTCCATGCTTCTTACCTTCCTACTCTTTCTGTCTATGCAGCTTCCAATTTTCTTTTCTGATATGGCAACAACAACAACTAGGTAACCCAAAGGCTTTAATCTAGCCACCTCATAGACACCATTAGTATTCTGAAGGAGGATAGCATGCTGTGTGCCTTCTGACTTGAAGAACCTATCATCTGGAAAGAGAGACACAGAGAGACAGAAAGACAGAGCACAACAGGAGTTGGGGGCAAAATAGTTCATAGACAGCAAACAATATTTATTTATTTTTATTTATTTGATTTGCCAATTGTTTACAAGATAATAAGTATAAGTGTATACATAGTTGTGAATACATGAAATGGGTACATATAAGAAAAATAAAAGAATAAGAGAAACAATAGGACAGGGACGGTAGGCACGTTGGTGCGCTTATGCACGCCCCCTACAGACCTCTTAGGAAAGGGGTGAGGTCAATAGTAGACAGTCTAAGGTTAAAGTTTTTGGGGTTTGGGGAAGAAACTACAGAGTCGGGTAGAGTATTCCAGACATTGACCACTCTATTGCTGAAGTCGTATTTCCTGCAATCAAGTTTGGTGCGGTTTACTTTGAGTTTGTATCTATTGTGTGCTCTTGTGTTGTTATGGTTGAAGCTGAAGTATTCACTGACAGGTAGGACATTGCAATGTATGATTTTATATACCATGCTTAAGTCAGACCGAAGACGGCGTAATTCAAGGTTTTCTAGTTCTAGAATTTCAAGTCTGGTGGCATAAGGTATTCTACAACGAGTAGAGGAGTGGAGAACTCTTCTTGTGAAATATTTCTGGACTTTCTCAATTGTGCTAATATCAGATACGTAATGTGGGTTCCAGACTGATGAACTGTATTTGAGTATTGGTCTAGCAAATGTTTTGTATGCTCTGGTTAGTAGTGTGATATTACCAGAGAAAAAGCTACGTAGGATTAGGTTAACAACTCTTAATGCCTTTTTGGCTATGTAGTTGCAGTGGGCTCTAGCACTTAGATCATTAGAGGTGAGTATTCCAAGGTCCTTTACAGAGCTTGGGTCATCAACAAGTTCTTGACTATTCAGCTTGTATTTTATTTTCTGATTTTTTTTTGCCAATATGTAAGACAGAGCATTTGTTTGTTGAGATTTGAAGTTGCCATTTGTTTGACCATTCTGATACATAGTCAAGATCTTTTTGTAGGGTAGCAGTATTGTCTGTGGTATTGAACAGCTTTACATCATCAGCGAAGAGAACGCTAATTGCTCTTAATATGATCACAGAGGTCGTTTATGTAGAGTATGAAGAGAGTTGGTCCTAGACCACTGCCTTGGGGGACACCACTATTGACAGGTACTGGATTTGATAGGACGCTCCCGATTTTGACCATTTGTTGTCTGTTTGACAAGAATGCTTCTATCCAGTTATTCAGTTGTCCAGAGATACCATAGGATTTTATTTTTAGGAGTAGTTTGTCGTGTACCACTGAATCAAAGGCTTTACAGAAGTCTATGTAGATTGCGTCTATTGCTTTGCCCTGGTCGAGTTGTGTCGTCCATATGTTTTTGCAGTGTAAGAGTTGTAGATTACAGGATAGTTTCAATTTTTTTCCTAATTTTCATTCCATGTTTCTGGGTGGTCCTGAAAATAGAATTCATATAAAACTTCTTTCCTCTGCTTGACTCCTTCAAAAGGAAAGGAGGGAGGGTTAATAGAGAACCCTAGAACAGTGGTGGGATTTAAAAAGAATTAACTACCGGTTCTGTGGGCATGGCTTGGTAGGTATGGCAGGGGAAGTATACTGTAAAATCTCCATTCCCTCCCCACTCCTGCGGGAAGGTTACTGCAAAGTCCTATTTCCTCCCCACCCACTAACCTGCTTTCCAGCTCCGTTCTCCTGTGCAGGGCAACAAAAGAAGACCCAGCTGATCAGCTGGGACTCGGGAGGCGGAGAATAGATGGGGGCAGGGCCAGTCAGAGGTGGTATTTGATGATTCTCCGAACTACTCAAAATTTATGCTACCGGTTCTCCAAAATTGGTCAGAACCTGCTGAATACCACCTCTGCCCTAGAATCAAGATAGGTGTTGCCCATGATTTAAAGGGGAGAGGATTCTGGAATAAATTTATCTCAGCTATTTCTGGCAAAGCTCTCTTTTAATTTCTATCTCCTCATTCTTTTTGTTCTGATTCCACAGAGCTTGCAAGCCTGAAGGCAGGTGAAGTTCATTTTTAGTGTTGTTCAGTACTTCATATATTTTAGGCAATCCAATTAAATGATGAAGAAAAATGTGGAGTGTGGAACATTTATAATTTTTTTATTAGTCATAGCAAAGAAAGGTCAAACAAGCATGTGGGAAAATATATTTCAAAGGGCTTGATCAATTAAACTAAAATATTGCTGTTTGCACCAGAGAACAAGGAATAGAACTACAGATGGTTATATAATTACCCAAGATCCTTCTTTGATTCAGTGAAATTCAGTTTTGTTTTGGGACTCTTCTTAAACTTTACAATGTCACAAAGCTAGTTAAGATTCTTCCAAAATAACTTTCTTCAGAAATTTTTAGTACAAAGTACAGAATTATTCATTAGATAGGTTAGAATGGTAAGTGGGTGGATGGGTAGATAGATGGATGGATGGATGGTTGCATCATGTGTTTGGATAATATTATTAAACTATTTAAAAATTGTATAAAACCTCATTCTATTTTAGGGCCATACATATGACATTTCATACAATGGAAAATGGATTTTTCCCCCATTTAAATGTAAACAGCTGTATGAAACCCTTCAAGTTTGGGATCCTTTCTTCCCCATATCACATTGTCAACATTTACCCTTCAAATTTCTGTAAAGCTATAATTTGTGTTTACCCAAAGATTTATAGAGCTCTGGAAATATTGCCTTTTTGTTGTTTAGACCCAAGATAAATTCATACAAAGAAAAAAAAAGGAAATCAAGATGATGCTAAACATCTCACATAAACAGGAGGCAAGTAAATACATTCACAGGATGTTTCATTACTGTTATACAGTTCTGCATCTGTTTGCTTCAGGGCAGATTGGTTGTATATTCACTTTCAAATTGCAAGCATATTGTTTGTATGTTTGTTTATATTACAAATAGATATGCCTCTCACAAATGGCTTTTGGTGGCACAGAAAAATTATAAACCTCAAAAACCACACTGCAGTATTAAAAAGGCCCTTCTAAAACTCTGTAAGTCTCGAGTTGAAAATAGATTTTGAGCCTTCTTCTAAAATATAATTTCGAAGGAACAAGCCACAACTATATAAAGCCATTTCTTCCAACATATAGGCCCCACCACAGAAAAATCATAATTGATTATCCATATTAGAAGGATCCATGGCAATATTTGTAAAAACAAAGCTTTGCTACATTTAGGATCTCTATTCAACCCTGAGATAGATGGATCTTTTTATTGAATAGAACTAATAGCTCTTCAAATATAAAACATCAATCAATATGACATGTGCTAGGCTCATGAAAAAAGAAGTTCCTTTTAAATCAGAGTGAAAAATCCTTCTGAAATCTCTCAGATGTAAAATGGACAAGGACTGCATGCTAGTTTAGGGACAAGGAATGTGGTAGAGTGACAATCCATATAGTAATTAAGCCTCATACATTGTGTTAGATCCACTACATTTCCCCAAGATGGTATATTTCAGGAGAGGCAACTCTCAATGCATTAGTATGGAACACAGCAATACCATGTTACCTGATAAAACGTGCAGCCATATTTCTTTTTGGCTGAACTTAAAGATAATGTCCTGAAGCAAAGAAGGCAGTGATCTTGTCAATATGTATGAAACAAGCTATTTGCAACTTCCTGGGTCAACACCAATAATTTGGATTCTCCCAGACATTGACAATGAAATATGAGAATGAGATTGGAATGTCAGAATGAAAATAATGGTAATCCATGCTGAGTTATAAAACTAGAGAGGAATCAAAATAAATGAATATATAAGTAACATAACAAGCAAACCAAGAGACTGAATTATTGCTTTTCAAATAATGAGTTTAGTTACTTTTCTCACATTCTACACTGTATGGCACAAAACAGATATCTGTCAATTAAGTTACAAGGCATAACCCTTTCCAGATGTCTCACTGAATTATTTCAATGTTTGAATCCATTAGCACCAATTCATGTCACGGTTCCCCTCCAGGTATAAAATGAATTTAAAAGAATATCAGATAAAGGATGAACCTGTTGCAGCTCTAGATTTAACTATTAGAGATTTAAGAGGCCCCCACTGTATTCACATTACTTTATTGCCATTTAGTGCATTCTAATAAAAATAAAAAGACTATATCTTCTTTCCCCCTTTTATGCAAGGGGGAAAGAAGTGATTTAGCTTTAAAGGGAAAGAGCAAATGACAGATTACAGAAAAATATTAACCTATAAATTATCCACTTCTATGGACATACTGACTATTTATGAGGCTGGAGGTGAATTTTCAGATATCTGGATGCATTAATTCTTCTCGAGGTTCTATTATTTTGCTGTTCTTTTAAGGAAAAAAGTTTCTATTCAGCTGAAGCAGGTTGCAGCTTGACAAAAGGGGGACAGGCTAGCATGGCAAATGCCAAGGCAAGGCCTTAGGTAACTTACATTGGGTAAAATTGATTGTTAGCAATCACTGCTTTTTATTTTTTGCTACACCAACATTATCCTTTGAGGTGAACGTTTTCAAATTCCAGTGTTGGCTGCAATCTTATAGTGTTCCTCTAATCAACATTTTTTGTTTCATGGATTAAATTGGGCATGCCTAGATAGTTGGTTGTTTTCCTAATCTTTCTGACACCAAATATCATAATATTTTTTCACGTTTTTGTTTGAAGATTAAAGATGTAATAAGCAGTGGTGGGATACAACCTTTTTTACTACTCGTTTTATGAGAGTGTGCTCCGCATGCACTCACAGCGTTCAAAAACTACCAATTTTAAGCTTCAAAACTTACCTTCTATTCAGCGCTGGTGAGTAAAACAGCTGCTGCGCTGCTGCATGAATCAGCTGAGCTAAAAAACAAGGAAATATTGGACAGAAAAGGGTGGGGGTGGGTGGGCAGGGCCAACTGACCACTGGCGCTACTGGTTCGCTAGAACCAATGTGAATCAGCAGTATCCTACCACTGGTAATAAGGAATGTTCAAATAAGCCCCTCCCCCAACACACACACACACATACACACACACAAATTGAAAAAAAAAGTTATGAAGGAAATCTGTAAACACTAAATAAATGAGTGACATGATTATGGACAACATAGAACAGCCATACTCTACTGGTAAAGCCTATGGCTGCCATAGAATAAAAATGTTCCGTTTGACTCTTCCTTTTCTAAATTATTATTTAATATTTGGAATGCAATAAATGCCTGATCGTTCACCCATCCACTCACATGACACACATTAGGATTAGTTAGATAGCCATAAAATATTCTGGATGGCCCATTAATATAAGATAAATTGGGGGCAGGAAAATTCATATTTACTCCTTATACTGTCAGCTGGTGTTCCATTCAAAATCCAAGAAAGAAATACTTAGACTCCATTAATTAGAGAAAAGATATCTTTTACTGGAAATCAAGTGGTAGCAACAAAAGAATTCTGAATCTGAGAAAATGGGTGCGTAAATCACATAAACAAAGTGATGGCAACATTCCCACCCCCAATAGTTCAATTGGCTCATCCAATTAAAAGTTGTGTATATCATCGTGTGGGCATCTCCAGCTGGTGATGAGGCCTCTGTCAGTTGACCTTGACATTTTGATAAAGAGTTGCAGCTGCGCATAGCATAGGATAGAAGCCTAAGCAAGAACCTTCCCCCCCAACTTATACAGTTCTGTTTTGTAACATCTCCAGCTGACTTCCCATAACCATATTCCCCCTCCTCCCCCCATTACTTATGACAGATGCAAAGCAAAGGGCGAAAATCTTGGAAGGCTGACATATACTTTCACTGGTGGAAGGAGGGGAGAAGAAACTTTACAGTAATAATATATTCAGTTTTAAATCCCTGTTAATAACCACAACTGCAGATTTAGTGAATAATCATCTATATCTGTATAAATACAACAGTGATGGGAAACCCAAAGCATATGGACTACATGTTGCTCACAAATGCTTTTCTTATGGGCCTCAGAAATTTCTATTCTCCCTCCTTTCCTTTGGCAGAAAACAACCAAACAGATGCTTTAAGTTTTCATTTATGTTTAATGTTTGTAAGCCCTGCTTCAGTAAATCCCAGTAGAACCTCTTTGGGAGACATTATCATATTTGCTTCCTTAAAATTACAGATTGTGTTCAAAATAATAGGAGAAAAAAGGTAGATTTGGACATAAAATAACTTCCTAAACCTTCAATCCCAAATGCAATAGTTTGTCACTGAAGTGGCACAGCTTTAGGAAAAAGTTTGCTTCTCTTCTAAAAGATGAAAACTACAATCCTACTGCCACCCTACTTTTTATGGGTGGTAGTGAGCATGTGCTACTTCCTTGTCAATGTACCCCATATTCAAAGGACCAATATTACAACATTGCTAGTCATCCCAGGATTTCTACACATCTTTCCTATTATCTGACAAGAGCTCCACCATAATGTACAATGAAGTAAACATCTGCGTAAGATCAGGATGATTTTGGTTTCTCCAAAGGGTTACCAATATTTGTTTCTCCCCCCATCCTCTTCTCCTCCACACCCCCCCCCCCCATCAGTTAATCACTTTTTATATGTACTGTACGTTGTCTTGTTTTGGCCAGGGTTTTTAAACTTGCTTCTTTTCTGCACTTATATGTTCCTGTTTATATAAGGTAATTTTATAGTGCTACTAAATGTATCCTGATTTCATCCATAATATTCAGGAATAATTGACCTATTGTATACTTTATAGCTTCAACTTTTTGTTCTGGTTTTTAGTTCCTACTGTAGCAATTTTGATGATATCCTGATTGATTTTGTAGTGGGTTTTTTTGTTTTTGTTCTTACTTTTTATATTATATTGTTCTATGCTGCTTTGGGCTGTAATAAAGTGTACATTTCACAACTCAAAGAATTCCATAAAATTGACTTTTGAATAAATATTAATAACATGATGAATAATCTTAGACATGGCTGGAAAGACTGCCATCAGTGCCATCAATATTAAAATAGATGAAACAAGAGACAAAACTAAGTCAACTTCCTATGTTGGTATAAGTCAGGGGTGTCAAACTTGTGTCTTCATGATATTGTCACATGACCTATTACAACCTTTTTCCCCTTGGCTAAACCAGACATGGGCATGGCCAATGTGTGATGCATCCAGCCTACGAGTATAAGTGAATACAACTGCCACACTGACAAAAGGGGCTTGGCTTTGGTTGTAATGACACTCCCACCATATTGCCCCCATGGACATGGTAGGAATGATAATGATAAGAAATATGATGATGATAACAATGAATTTTTTTCAAAAGTATATTCTTGAAAACAGCTATCATCCAATGTCCTTTTCTATATCATTCTACCTCTTTGGAGCTTCAAATAAGTAAAAAAATAAAACCCCAGTTCTTAAATGACATATAATGAGTAAATCATCCTGGACAAAAGTCACACACACACACACACACACACACACACAAACACAGAGAGAGAGAGAGTAAATTAGACTGTTTAAAAGGTATGCTTCCAGTGGTAGGATTCAAATTTTTTTACTACCGGTTCTGTAGATGTGGCTGGCAGGGGAAGGATACTGTGAAATCTCCAGTCAGAGGTGATATTTGCCGGTTCTCTGAACTACTCAAAATTTCCGCTACCGGTTCTCCAGAACTGCTCAGAACCTGCTGAATACCACCTCTGTATGTTGCAGTATATTTGTAGCAATGTGGATCATTATAAATGCTCCTGCCCATTGCAGAAAACATTTAGGTTTGTTTCCCATTATCCCTTGTATAGTAGTTGATTTTTCAATATTCATAAGAAAAGAAAAGGTATATAGACATTCCTGCAACAATTTGCCTAGCTTTTCTCCATTCCTACTTAGAATAACAAAACTGTCCTGTGATCTCAGCTACTCTTTGGCACAAATGCAGGGAGAAAATAAGACACTCTTCGCTTCAGTATTTGGTAACACAAAAGCTTATTGTTTATTCCTTCCTCTGCAAGGTCCGAGATAATAGCTAAGCAAACAAAATAAAGTTGGATCTAACCCGAGTTTCCTGGGATTTGATATTTATAGTAATTTCTCCTCATTACCCTTCATTACCCATGATTACCTTTATTACCCATGATTACCATTATTAATGATAATTATTCATATGAACTCAATCACATGAATCGTGGTTAATGCATATAGCTTCATCTCACAGAATTTTACATAGACCACACATATTATTATGATGCAGAGTTTATTCTGATGAAGAGGAATGCCATCCTTTAGGTCGCGGTGGCTTCAATTCAAATGCGTGTGTTGCGTAGTCGCGACATGCGTCCCCCTCTACCAGGAACCAGTCTATAAAACAATATACATTATATCACTAATTATTTCTCTACTTGTGGTCCAGGTTTATCGGGATATTTGGTATGGAATTGCCTTATCAGTCTATTTGCACACACATCTTCTACTTTTACCCAGGTTGCCTCTGTTTCAGGGTGTTGAGGTAATTCCCCGTTAGGAGAATGAGCGCATACAGGGAGATGTACTGAGAGTGGTGAAGAATAACACACAAACAGCACACAGATACACTGTACAGTAAATGTAGGTTTTTACTTCCAATAAACGTTTAAGCACAGTTCAAGTCTTTTACAGGTAAAACAGTCAGTGTTCAGTTCAGGGATAATCCAAATATCAAAGTCCAGTATCAAAAAACAGTTCAGTAACAGACTTACATCAACGATCAGTAACAGTCATTTAGGAGGAATGGCAACTCTCTCCAACAGAAGAAAAAGAGACTCACTGAGACACACACCAGGTTTCTGGCTCCATCTTATGGCTGTTTGAGAAACCACACCCAATTACAGTTTTAGCATTCTCTTAAAGACGTAGTATTAAAATGTCTATCCTAGTTTATATATTTCCAACCCAAATAACTGTTAGGTGACTTACATTCCTAACACAGGGTAGCCTTTCCATCTCACTAAGTATTGTAACACTTTTCTACATATCCGCGAATCTAGAATTTTATCAATTTCAGCATGGGTGACATCTTTAGCTATTACAAATTCCTCAAGTTGAGGTATATCAATGTGTTCTACAGGCTTCAGTAAATTAGCATGAAACACAGGATGTATTCGATGTAACCGTGGTGGCAATTTAAGTTTTACAGTTATGGGGTTTATCACTTTGGTAATTTGGAAAGATCCAATATATTTTGGTCCCAATTTTCGACTATTTAGGTGTAATTTTATATACTTAGTTGATAGGTAAACATAGTCTCCAGATTTGAATGCTTTATACTCTTTTCTTTTCTTGTCTGCTTGTTGTTTATATTCTAGTGCTGTTTCATTGAGAGTCTCTTTTACTTTATCCCAATTATCCTGAACTTTTTTCGACCACATTTGGACACTTATCGGTTGTTGTTCATCACATTGTAAATCAGGGATTGGCACAAATTCTATACCATTTACTACCTGGAATGGGCTATATCCTGTGCTTTCATGTATAGCATTATTATATGCTACTTCAGCAAATGGAAGTAAATCAGCCCATTCTCACTGTTGGTAAGATGTATATGAACTCAAATACCTTTCAATCATCCCATTAGCTCTTTCAGAAGCACCATTGGTGCTGGGATGGTATGCAGAGCTAAGACCTTGAGAGCATCCTAAAACGCGTACAAACGCTTTCCAAAATCGTGCCGTGAATTGCGCACCTCTACCCGAAATTATCCTCCTGGGTGTGCCATGTAGTCTATATACATGTTTTATAAATAGGTTGGCTAATTTTGTTGCTGAAGGTAATTCTTTACATGGTATAAAGTGAGCTTGTTTTGAAAACAAGTCTATGATAGTCCAGATTACTGTATATCCATTACTGCTGGGCAACTCCACAATAAAGTCCACGGCTATATCTTGCCATGGCCGGATTGGATCCAATACAGTTTATATTAGTCCTAAAGGTTTTCTTACTTGAGGTTTCGTAGTAGCACAAATGTGGCATTCTTTAATGTACTGTTCAATTTCTGATCTCATATGTGGCCACCAAAACTGCCGCCTTACCAAATGTAGTGTTTTTTAAAATCCAAAGTGTCCAGCCTGCCTTACATCATGACATTGGGATAATATCTTTTTCCTACAATTTGATGGAACATATATTCTATCCCCTCTCCAATACAACCCATCAAAATGTTTAAAATACAAAGCCCATCTTACTTGTTTAGGGGATAGTTTTCTCAGTTTCTGAATTGCTTGTAAATTTTTAGGATCTGTCCAAACTTCAAATTTTTCTTTCAACCCTTCTAATAGGTGTCTCCATGTACTAAGTGCCCACTTTACAGCAAAAGCCTCCTTTTCCCAAATAGCCCACCTGTGTTCTGTGATTGTAAATTTTTGTGATGTATATGAACATAGCTGTAATTGTCCATCAATGTTATACTGTAATAGGACAGTCCACATAGCCACATCACTTGCATCAGCTTGTTCTACAAAACTTTTAGTTGTATCAGGATGTTTTAAAATGGGCTCTTGAGCAAAGAAAGCTTTCAGATCATCAAATGCTTGCTGACACTCCTGGGACCACACAATGGGTTGGCTAGGTCTGGGTTTTGGCACTTGATGTTTAGTTTTTAACAATTCTGTTAGTGGTAAAGCAATTTGTGCGCATTTAGGAATAAACTGCCAGTAAAAGTTTGCAAATCCTAAAAAACTTTGTAATTGCTTATGTGTTTTTAGTTCTTTCCAATCAACGATGGCACTGACTTTATTGGGATCCATTTCTATTCCTTTATTGGATATTCTGTACCCCAAATAATCTAATGACATACAGTGAAACTCGCACTTCAAAAGTTTCACATATCACCTATAATAATTTTTTCAGAACTTTTCTCACTAAGGCCACATGCTCCTCCATTGTTTTGGTATAAATTAAAATATCATCTAAATATACTAGAATGCCATGATATAAATGTTCCTGTAATATTTCATTTATAAGTTGCATGAAGACAGCAGGTGCCCCTTGCAATCCAAATGGCATAACGTTAAACTGAAAACTTCCAAGGGGGCAATTAAAAGTAGTTTTCCATTGATCCCCCTCTCATATTTGAACTCAATAGTAGGCTTCTTGTAAGTCCAATTTCATAAAATACCTGCCAGTCGCTAACGTTGCTAACAAATCATTGATTAGTGGTAAAGGGTATACATTGTCTATACAAATAGCGTTGAGCCCACGGAAATCAACACAAAGCCTTAATCCACCATCTTTTTTCTCACAAAATAAAACAGGGGCAGCTATATGTGATTTCCCGGGTTGAATAAATCCATGCGCCAATTTTTTATCTATATATTGTCTCATTTCCTCCATCTCTTTTGGAGTCATGGCATATATTCTTGGTTTTGGAAACTTTGCTCCAGGAATTAAATCAATGGCACAATCAGTTGTTCTGTGTGGTGGTAATGTTTCACACTCCTTTTCGCTAAACACATCTACCAGGTCTTTATAGTCCTCTGGATAATGAAGTTATTCAGAATTGTCTATAGCTGTTACAACTTTCCTATTATTTACATATGGAGGGGACATACGGCCAACTGCAATTCATAACTTCCTAAAACCGTCTTCCCACCATATCGTAGGCTTCCATTTGTCCAACCATACTAGACCTAAAATTAGTGCCTCCCTCATATGTGGTATTACAATAAATCCCTATCTCTAGTTTGATAGGGGTTGTCATTATTGTAGCAGGACTCCCACCTAATAATGAACCGTCCACTTGTTCAAAACGCATAGGTTTGGGCAGTTCTTCCACTGCTAATTGTAATTCATCAACCACTTTTTTACTAATTAAACATCTAGTACATCCAGTGTCGATTAATGCTCCATACTGATACCTCAATTTGCTTGTTAGATTTTCCAATACTACTGGTATAACAAATGGTCGCACAGGATTACTCACCAAATCATCCTGATCTGGACTGTCCTCTCCACTATCATATAACCCCGAGACTACCTTGGGTAGTTGTTTGCCATCAGGTGTTTTCCTCTCACGTCTATTTGTCATTACTTCCATGTTCGTTTTTTGGTGACACCCCTTGAGATCTTTCAGAGGTAACCATCCCTTATTTTGTACCATGGGGCATGACACCACTTGGTAAATTGCTACTTGTGGTGCTAGGAATACGAGCCACCTGTTTTCTATTATCTAGTTCTATAGATGGACACTCTATTGCCCTATGTCCCAGACCTTGGCATCGGAAACACCTTATGGGCCCCATTCCCCTATCAATTCTTTTAGCCTCCTCCCCCACCTTACCCCATGCTGCTACTGCTCCTATTGGTTGTCTTTTGGGCCCCCCAAACATAGGACGGAACTCCTTCAGTCCCATATCCAACTCCACAACCATTTTGTATCATTCCCCCAGTTTCTGGGGAACCCCTCTATAAAGACAAGCCTGCCTCAATCCTCTATCTAAACCAGATCTAAATTCTCTAATCAATAGTCTTTCCAGCCAGGTGTGCAACCTAGTTGCCAATTTCCTAAACTCTCTAGCATACTCCACAGCAGGCCTCCCATCCTGCTTCAATAACATTAATGCTTCTTCATGTTGATGTATCCTTGACCTATCTTCAAATTGCACTTTGAGTGCATCCATAAACAAACCAATATCAATCAATTCCTTTGCATGCACACTATGCAACTCTGCAGCCCAATTGGCAGCATCACCTGTTAACACTGTAGTTATCGCAACTATAATAGACCACTGAGAAGGATAGCAATTGGAATATAATTCTAGGTGGTTCACAATTTGGCTTAAAAATAATGCTAACCTATCAGGGTTCCCATCAAAGGAAGTGTTTATAGGAGGAGGACCACCCCAAACCATTCTTTGGGGCCAATATCCACACGTGCCTGATGGACCCCAGGAGTGAATTGTTTATCTATTCCCCATCTGTGCATTCCTAAATTCAACCCTGGAACCTAGGACTGGCTTAGAGGTTTTACTTCGAGTTCCTGATACTCCTACTACATCTGCTAATGATTCATCTACTTCCATAGAAAATGCTCCCTCCGACTTCCTCCTACTCATATCCCTGCTATCTCTGGCACTTGAACTAAAGAAAGATGTGTCTTCCGTTCTAAGTCCCCTCCCTGGACTGTCCCAAACAGTCTGAGGAGTAGAGTCATGAATGCTTAAGTCACCATACTTGACACAGAGCAGTTCCAATGTACTAGCATTTAAACTGGTCGTAGAAGTACTACACTCATCTTCGTCAGCAATCCGTCATTCCCTCCACTTCTCAAACGTCCCGGAGGGCAGAGGCATAAAAGTGGGAGGTTTCCCTTGTGAAATCTTCCCCCTCATATCGTGAAACCTTGTGAAACCTTCCCCCTCAACTCCAATCTCGATTTCCGTTCCTTCCAGATTTTCGGCCATACCACAGGCTGAGGATCCTCTTCACACCTCGCATTATCTGTTTGTCCACTTTCCAAAGACACCACATTATCGTCCAACTGAATTGAGGGCTGCTCAGGCACCACGCCAGCCCCTCCAACAGCATTATCTGCCTCCACCTCCGAAATGGTCTCCGTCTATATTCGGAAGTCCCACAGTAGTTTCACCTTCTCATTTTCGACCACTTTTTCAGGCTTATGATCCCACCAGTTCTTTGCTACAGGCAGATGGTAGTTGTGACACAAGTTCTAATGGACCTTCTGAGCAACTGTGTTGTGATGTTGTTTGTCGTCAGTCTGAGCCATTGTCTTACAACAGCTCAGTAAGTGATTGATGGTTTCATCCACTTCTTTGCAGAGTCTGCATTTGTGGTCTTCAGCAGATTTTTCTATTCTGGCTTTGATTGCATTCATTCTGTTTGCTTGTTCTTGGGCTGCAAGAATCAGGCTTTCTGTCTCTTTCTTCAGTGTTCCATTGGTCAGCCATAACCAGGATTATTGTTGTTGTTGTTGTTGTTGCCTTTTGTTTTCTTCCTTTTTGGATCAAGTTGTCTTTAGAAGCCTCATCCATTGCTTTGTTAGATTACTCTGGACTGAACCAAATAAAATTCTCACCTGCAGACTTACTTTCTGAACACTCTTCGCTTTAAATAAAACTGCACCTAGAATTTTCTATCATGAACTAAGCAAAAGTGCTGGATACAGCATGGGCTAAATTATTATCAGGACCTCCTTTTTATTATAACAAGAGATATTTCATGAGTGATTCATTATTATTTCTTTCAGAAATCTTTTGCCAGCCTTCAGTTGTTCCAAATCAGGAATTGTGATGTATTTAATAATGAATAGCAAAGTGTTATATGGTAATGTGCACCCATTTTTCTAATCATTAAAATTCCAGATTAAACTCCACAGCAGCTGCACATTAAATTTGGCAGGTTACATTTCCCAAAAAAGAAAAAAGAAATATTCCTAACCCTTATAGAGAGATGTTAGTGCATCATTTCAAATGTATTTACTTGGATGGAATGAAGAAACTACCATGTGAATGACAAACAGAAGAAAGACTAAGCTTCACAATTGGAGAAAAGGCTAAAGGAAATATATTATTTATCTTAATAAAAGTTTGACCAAGGTTCCAGTCTATTATTTATGGAGAAATCATGATCTGAAGATTTAAATTCCTTCTTCCCTCTGTTCTCCAGGCTTATTCTTAGATTTTTTACAAACACCGTCCAAAATAGCTAAGATCTGCAAGTAATATTTTTGAAATATGTCTATAGGGGTAACAGCAGCTAGCAAGATGATGTTAAAAAGAAATAAGGCAATATCTTATAGTCTTATAGACAAAGTCATCTGTTATGCATAACTAAGCCCAAATTTTTCTCTCTCCTCCAATTTTGCAGGACTTTGTGGTTGTGTGTGTGCATTTGGGGGTGGGGGGTATGTTAACTGCTTATTGTTTTTCATGCAAAATGGCTGGGAATCAAATCACAGATTTTCACCAGCTGTGGCATTCTATACTAGATTTATTGATGGAATAGAGGTTAAATCAACCATATTCCTCATCTCTGCATAGTTACCAAGACTGATTGATTTTATATTAAACTGATTGATTTTTGCTCCTCTTGAAGGTCCACCCATATGAACCTGAACAGATGTCACATTCAATATTCAAAAATAATTTTGTTCTAGGACATATTAAACAGTAAGCCTTTCTTGATCATAACTTGATTGTAAATGTTTTAAAACAGAGTTCCCATAGCAAATACATTATTCTCCTCTTATAAAAGTGTAATTCTGCTTAATTTAATATGCTCGGCAGAGTCATTAGTGGGGTTAGGGTGTTGTGTGAACACCCAACCTAAATAACAATTGAGTGAGAACTGATTACTTTCAGTCCAAAATAGCTTGTGGTTTTGTTGGGGCCATGTTGCTCTGTTGAGCCATGTTATTGAACAGGAAAGGGAGGCAAAAGAGACAAAAGAATAACTTAGAACAGGGATGTCAAACTCACATAGTCACAATGGCATCACGTGATGTATTGGAACTTCTCCCCCCTTTGCTACACTGGGTGTGGGCGTGGCTAACCTAGAACTACCCTGCAACCATGGGTCTTATATAGAAACTTAATCTTTTATTTTTCAAATACCTTTCTCCCAGCAACATGAAGGTAGAAGACTCTCCCTGCTCTGTCTGAAGTCTTCCCATTTTATATCCTATATATGACCCCTATAACCTTGTAGAGGCTCATTTTTTGGGGTGCAAGAGAGTACTGACTGACTATTAATATCTAGCTTTGAAATGTTAAAAACTGGCTGGATCCCCTTTAGTTATTACAGGTAGTCTTCAACTTACAACCATTACTTTAGTGACCATTTTAAGTTACAATAGCACTGGACAAAGTGACTTACGACTGGTTTCACACTTATAATCATTGTGGTATCCCCATGGTCACATGATCAAATTTCGGATGCTTGGCAACTGGCATGTATTTATGACAGTTGCAGTGTCCTGGGGTCACGTGATTTTGTGATCTTCTGACAAGCAAAATCAGTGGGGGGTGGTACCAGATTCACTTAACAACTGTACTGCTAACTTAACAGCTGCAGTAATTCACTTAACAGTGGCAAGAAAGGTTGTAAAATGGGGCAAGACTCAATTCCCAACTATCTTGCTTAGCAATGGAAATGGTGGGCTCATCTGTGGTCATAAGTCAAGGACAACCTGTATTTCCTGGGAGAATTTCCCATCATACAACATAGTCACTGCATATAATTGAAAAGCAGTGTTTTAATATAATCTTTCAAAGATTAATGAAGCATACTTTTTCTTTCGGTATAAACCCCAACACAGTGCAGAAAATGGGTCCCTAATCAAAGTCTATTAAAATCAGTGGAAAAGAGAAAATAAACACAGTGAAGGCAAAATACTAACATCCTCTCTAGTCATCTGAAATGATCAGAAACTGAAGGTGCTTGACACTTCTGCATCTGTCACTAAAAGCCTTGTTTGCGCATATTTTAAGTCCTGAAACACATTTACTACACTCCAAGAAACACTTTCTGAGCTGAAGAGCCAAATCACAAAAAAAAACATCTGCTTTAAATAATTACAAAAATAAGAAAGCATCTGAAAGTATTTTTAAGATATTATGTTATATTGGCAGATATATCTGTTATATTGCTAAGGCAGCTGAGGGATTTCCTCCCTTTACGGGAACATTAAACCTTTGGGATCCAAACCATTTTTTGTAAAGTATTCAGCTATTTCACAGCAGTTTTTGCCATGTTCTGCGTATTTTTGAAAAACACAGGAACATAACTGTTAGCTTTATAACTATGACAATATTTTTTTAAATGGGCTGAGATATGAGATGGGACAATGTGTAAAAGAAGGTGTGCTAAGAAAAATATTAGAATTATGTTTTGATTCTCTGTAAGATTTTCTAATTACCTTTAACCTCACTGTACATACACAACTGAACCTGTTATGTCTGGAAGGATGGGTCCAAGAACGGAGACAGACTCAGAAAGTAACTACAGCTCTTTATTAGTGACTTCCGATCTGAGCGAGATGCCCTAGCCGCAGCAGCCCCTTTTATAGAGCTGGCTGCGGCTAAACGGCCAATGACAGAGGTTTGAACTTGCCGCGCTTGGTTTGCCCAATCGCAGCAGCCCGTTTACCAGCCAATCGGATCAGTCCGGAGCGACCAATCACGACCCGCTGTTAGCGGACCAATCCGCTTTGCAGGCTTTCAAGCCTGCTAGTCCGGAACAGAACCAAACTGGGATTAAAAAATAATAATGATTAGTCACTCAAGCTGCCCAGCACACCATTTTCCCATTCAATCAAATGATACATAAATTTACCAATCATTCATAGCCAGAAAGGATGGATACAAAATCTTCCACAGAAAACACAAAATTACATCAGCAAAAGAAAATCTTTGGAAAACCATCTGAAATGAGTGAGTTACCAAAAGTGAATGAATCAATCAAATGAGGTTAAGGGGATCTGAGGGAGTGAGACTTTAGCCATGTAAGGGATTTGTGTTTTGTTTCATTTTGCCTTGTTTCTCCCTTTCAAATATTAATATTTTTTTAAACCAACTTAAAATACCATCTTAGAATAACAGAGTTGGAAGGGACCTTGTAAATCATCTAGTCCAACCCCCTGCTGAAGCAGGAGATTCTATATCGTTTTTTACAAGTGGCTGTCCAGTCTTTTCTTAAATCCCCCAGTGATGAAGCACTCACAACTTCTGAAGGCAAGCTGTTCCACTGGATTGTCTCACTGTCAGGAAGTTTCTCCTTAATGCCAGGTTTCTTCTCTCCTTGATCAGTTTCTATCCATTGTTCCATGTCTGGCCTTCAGATACTTTTTTCAACATTTCCAACCCTAACATTCTGGCTTTTACTCTAATATAAACTCCAGCCAAACTATTGGGATTTCTCATTTTGGAAATATAAATTCTAGTTGATAAAACCAAAGCTGTTTCTCTCCTAGTAAGGCATACAGGAAATCAGGCTTCAAATCAGCTAGGCCACAGGTGTCAAACATTGCCATCACATGACATATCGCTATGGTTTTTCCCTTTGTGAAACTGGGGTGGGTGTGGCCTGCACGTGATGGATCTGGCCTGTGTTTGACACCCCTGAGCTGCTAGGTGGTCTTTATATTATGAAACTGGATATAATCTGATCAATTATCCTAGATAATTGGGATTGATTGCCTAATGGTGGGAGGAAATGTCCCTCAAAATTATCCAAGAAAAGTGATAAAATGTCCTGCTCCCATATAAGCATTACACTCCACTACTTACCTTGTATTTCTATAACACAGGGGAAAGGTTTCCTTTTCACATTCATAAAGTTTGTTTCCTCTGAATCACAGCATTTCCTATCCTTTTTTTTCCTGCTCAGCCTGCTGCTATATTAATATTTAGCCCTCACTCGCATCCCAGTGACAGCAAATACCTTCAATCATCTCTCCCTCTTGTTTTGTGCCATCATCAACCACAGCAAACATGCACTTTGAAGGCTTACTGCATCCCCAGCAGTCAGACTTCACATCTGGCTTGATAGTAAATTGCAGGTTCCAGATATTAATTCAGCTCTCAGCTAAACTTGGCAAGGGATTTCCAGATCATTTAGGTAAGGATCTTTATTACAGAAAAGAATGAAGCCTCCACATGACACTTCATCCCCCCGCAATGCAATACAATGAGAGACTTGAGTACTGATGCTCCAGGTTTAAAATCTAACCTTCTTTTCCCTATCCTTTCAAATAATTAGATGTTTGGCAGGTCACTTGCTACCTTCTGAAGGCAGCAGAAACATGATTTCTGCAAGCAAGATGTTCCACTGGTTAATTGTTCTCACTGTTAGGAAGTGTCTCCTTAATTCCAGGTTACTTCTCTCTTTGATTCGTTTCCAACCATTACTTCTTGTCCTGCCCTCTGGTGCTTTGGAGAATTATTTGACCCTGTTTTCTTTGTGGCAGTCCCTCAAATACTGGAATACTGCTATCATGTCACCCCTATTTCTTCTTTTCTTTAGAATTCCAAATCCTGCAGCTTTTCTTCGTATGTTTTAGTCTCCAGGCCTTTGATTATTTTAATTGCTTTTCTCTGAACTTTTTCCAAAGTCTCAACATCTTTTTTGTAGTATGGTTGACCAAAATTGGTTGCAGTATTCCAGGTGTGGTCTTACTAGGGTTTTATAAAGCAGTACTAGTACTTCATGTGATCTTGATTCTATGCCTCTGTTTCTACAACCCAGGATTGTGTTAGTTTTTTTGGCGGCTGCTGCACATTGCTGGCTCATATTCAAATGATTATCTACTAGGACACCAAGGTTCCTCTCACAGTTACTGTTTTTGAGCCAGGTCTCACCTAATCAGTACTTATACCTTTGACTTTTCCTGCTTAAATGTAAAACTTTGCTTTTCTCCACATTGAAATTCATTTATGGGATAGGGCCCATTGTTCAAGTTTGTGAAGATCTTTTTGGATTCTGAGCTTGTCTTCTGGGGTATTGTTTATCCGTGCCAGTTTAGTGTCATCTGCAAGTTTGATGAGTTTCCTTTCTATTTCCTCATCTAAGTAATTTATGAACTCACCAACCCCAGCTCCTACATCAATCATCTTATGCACAGATCCAGGTATGTGAATGCTGAATTAGAGACTAAACCAATTTCATTGTATACATGATGCACAATGACAATAAAGGATTTGAATTTGAATGAGTTGGTTGTCCTAATAGGATAGTTGATGTTCCAGACAGTTTTCCAAAACAAGGACATTTGCCCCAAGTAGATAATAAAACATGGAAGAGGTAGATTTTTTAAAATTTTGTCTTTTTATTAATGGGAAAATTATATGTGCCAAAAGTGAATTTATTTGGTTTGTGTAACATTCATTCAGGGAAGTTTCCCAGGCTATAAAGATTTTCCTGGAACAGTTGGGAGAACATAGTCACTATGGAAGATTTGTATCTTACTGCAGCCACCTCATCTAGTTATGCATGACTAGTGAATTTGGTTGGGTTGATTTATTTGGAAATTGGTATTTTAGCCATTCCACTTCTGGATAGCTTCCAAGTGTTAAAGCAACTAATAAAATCTTCAATTATCATACTTAAATCATTGTTTCTAACATGAGTTCTATTCCAGTTTTTATATTATCCCTTTTATTTATATTTTTTCATATAAATTGAACCCATCAGGCAAACCTAAAATAGTAGATTCTAGTATAATTGCAAGCATTACAAATTATGTGTGACATCAATTCTCATCTTGTTTTGGGTTTACAAATAAAATAAAAAAAACTAGGTATTACCTCATTTTCTTCTATGAAAATAGCTTTTTGCACATGTTTTTCAAACTGACTTCAAAGGATGCAGCTTTAACTTTTAGTCAGTTGGCATCTCCCTATCCTATAGTTGGGAATGTAGGCAGGGAATTCAATTAGAAATGAGGTGCTCCATGCATGCCCTCTCCACTTGTATGTAACTTCCTCTCCTCTCATAAATCCCTCTAGTTTTTTCCTCCCTGAGTTAATCTGTGGTGCATTTAGTGCATAAATCCTTGAATCAATTGATTTAAAATTCCTAAAGCATATTGGATTGCATATTGTCCATTTTGGAAAGAATATACCTGTTTAGTTTAAATTTCAGTGCCTTAAATTTTCTGACAACTAACAGAATAATAACAGAATAACAGAGTTGGGAGGTACCTTGTAAGTCATCTAGTCCAACCCCCCCGCCCAACCAAGGAGGAGACCTACACTATTTCTGACAGATGGCAGTCCAGTCTCTTCTTGAAAGCTTCCATTGATGAAGCCCCCATACCTTCTCAAGGCGAGCTGTTCCATTGGTAGATCATTCTCATGGTCAGAAAATTTCTCCTTATGTCTAGGTTGAATCTCTCCTTGATGAGTTTCCATCCATTATTCCTTGTCTGGCTTTCAGCTGCTTTGGAAAATAGGTTGATTTTCTCTTCTCTGTGTCAGCCTCTCAAATATTGGAACATTGCTATCATATCTCCCTGGTCCTTCTCTTCACTAGACTAGTTTTAATAAATATCTCATTAAAATAAGTCAAAAAAATTTACAGTCTATAGTAAACTGCAATTTAGAGTTTACAGCATTTTATATTGTTGGATTAAGTTCCTCTGCACCATTTTGTGGTTTTGTCTGTTGGTCCTGGTAAAAATAAACAAATATACAAACTGCATCCGTGAAACAGCTACTGAATATTTTTTCTTAAATAAAATAATTGTTGGTTCAGTTAAATAGTAGGAAGTTTCCCTAATGTGCACCTCAGCTTCTCGTAGAATTAAAGCAAATAAGGCAGTGTTTTCAAATGGTTCTTTGATTAATGATAATAAATATTTCTTCATTTCCTATTTGGAATCAACAGTGTTGATGAAAAAAGCAATATGCAAGAACCCAAAGCAGTCAGCTGTCATTGATTAAGAATGATATAGGAGACTTCCGGTTTTGCCAGGCTTCGGTGGCGGCGGGGTTTCGCGATCTCCGTGATCCCTGTTGCGCTAGCCGTCTTGGTGCCTCCGATCCCGATGGGTCTGGAGGATAAGGCTGCCCCGTAGAGGCAGCCGAAGATAGGGGGACCCGGACAGGGGTTTGGGGTTTTCGCAGACCCCTTACCCACCCGGCATAACCCCCTTTTCTCAAGGCGGTGGAGCGGTGGTCAGTAATGGCCGCCACAAAGAAGCCGGCAGCTGGACAAGATTGTGCTGGAGGAAGAAGGAGAAAGTTTTGAAGCAAAAGTTTTTTGGCTGAACTGGGACTATAAGATACATTTAATATCCTGAAAATCCTGATTTTTTTGAAAGATACTTTGTTTCCAGAAGAGATTTATAAGCGGCGAGTGAAAGTGCTGAAAGAGAAAGTTTACTCTCCTTCCATACGGAATTAACAAATGGACATTGAAAACCCTGCTATTTATAGAAGGTAAAAATTTAAAGCTTTTTGTTACAAGTGGGAAGGGAGAGGACAAAAGAATAATTTATATTAAGATTTTGTTGGAGGAGATGCCTGGAAGATTTTGAGATTGGAAGTTAATCACAATAAGACTTTAAAATACAGATTGGGTTTTTTTTTCCCCTTTCCAATTGATATTACCCCAGGAAGAAAAAGTGTGGAGGGAAGAACTTTGTGCTCTGTTTGGATTGTTTGATGACTTTGGGATTTTGGGGAATTGTTCCAAGCTTTGAATTATCTTGGTTGTTTTAAGAAGAAGAAGAAGAAGAAGAAGAGAAAAAAGAAGAAGAAAAGGTTTATAATGGCTTTATCTGTTGATGAACTGAGAGAGGAATATGGTAAAATAAAGAAAGAAGGTAAAGACGGTGTGAGAGAAATTTTTCGCTTTTTAGAAATGGCGCTTGCCACTTATCAGCAAATACCGTGTTTCTCCAAACGCCTCCACCAATACGGCCTCCACCAATAGGAAGGCTCCAGCATGTGTTTGGGCCCGGGTCCACCACCCTCTCGATCGGGCCAAAACCCCTCCCCTTTTGCTGTTCCCTCCCCAAATTTAGGCCTATTTTAAAATATGCAAGAATGCTCTCCTTTCCCTCCTTGGGGAAGGGCTGCCTTCCCGCCCCCCCCCTCGAGACTTGGCCCTGCCTTTCCCCCTCCCCCTTTCTCCTTTTTTTCCCCACTGTCCTCCCTGTACAACAATTGATGGAGGAGGAGGAGGAGGAGGAGGAGAAGAGGAAGAAGAAGAAGAAGAAGAAGAAGAAGAAGAAGAAGAAGAAGAAGAAGGAGGAGGAGGGAGGAGGAGGAGGAGGAGAGGAGGAGGAGGGACCCCGGAGCTAGCCTTTTGTCAAAAAAGCCGGCCTTTATTGACGGTACAACAATTGATGGAGAAGAAGAAGAAGAGAAGAAGAAGAAGAAGAAGAGAAGAAGAAGAAGAAGAAGAAGAAGAAGAAGAAGAAGAAGAAGAAGAAGAAGAAGAGAAGAGGAGGAGGAGGAGGGAGGAGGAGGAGGAGGAGGAGAGGAGGAGGAGGAGGAGGAGGAGGAGGAGGAGGAGGAGGAGGAGGAGGAGGAGGAGGAGGAGGAGGAGGAGGAGGAGGAGGAGGCTGGAAATGGGCCCGTTTCCGGCCTTCTGGAGTTTCCGGGAGGCCCATTTTTTGCCGTCCCCAAGCCTCCACACAGGTCCTGAACTATAAATATAATAAATAATAAATACTGGATAAATACTGGCGGCGATATAAGATGGCGGCGCCCAACTAGGAAGGTGAGGCTCTCTCTCCTGGAGCACTATCACCCTATAAAGCCACCGCCTGCACCAGAAATCACCTTCAAAGCTGCCACCTGCGCCAGAAACCGTGAGTAAACTGGAGCCCACCCCAAAAAATAAAAATAAAAATAAAAAACGCTGGATTCCGAAGCCCTGGAGCCCTAATCACGCCAGCGGAGCTCCTGCTAGCAGGAGTGCTGAATTCCAAAAACGTAACAACACTGAATTCCGGAGCCCTCCCCAGAGAAGCAGAGCTCCTTCCCTCGATCCCTATTAACCACACCGGTGGAACTCAAGCGAGCTGGAGCCAGTGGAGCACAAACAACGCACCTTCATTTAAATCCCCCACACAGCTAATCGGAGAATCTTCCACGCCAGACAACGTGTCTCATTTCAAATCCCCCAGACAAGTTTCCCCGGAGCCAGTGGATAGCTGGCAGGGACAAACAACGAGGGAGGAGAGAGAGACCAAGACTTGAGGAGAAGCGGAGAGAGATAAGAGCCTGGACGAGCTGTAATTTATGAGTGTGTGATTCGGACACTTACAGAGAGACTGATTCTGAGCCATTCAATGAGCTGTGACTGGTGGACAGTGTGATTTTAAGCTGCAGAGAAAGAGACGGAACTGACAGAGGGTGTGATTCTGAACGGCTGTGAATTATGGAGAACTGAGGTCCATTTAACGATCTGGAGTTACTACCAGATTTAGTTGGAAGTAAATGACAAATCGGATAAGTTAACCCAAGCCACGTGACTGTATTTTCTTCTACTACTGAACTTGAACAGCTTTCGAAAGTTTTACACTATTTCAAAAACCCTTTGAGCATCGTATTACAGTCTTTTGTTTACAGAGTAATAGCAATCTACTATTACAAAGAGCAATAATTTCCTCTCAGTCAACAACAGCATTAACCCTTTCCTTGCAGACTCTTAATACTACCTCATTACTTTAATCAAACACTGATTAACTCATTACCTCAAAACTTACAACTTTTCTACCTCATCATCTATATCAACGGTTAGATAATCAATTTCTATAAAATATTTTATTAATGGTTCAATTGATTTATCGTCCTAATTGATTAGTGTGACTAGAGTGTTTAGTGCAAATAGTGTGATTACTGACTAGTTGAAAAGATCAAGATTCATGTAATTTAATTGAATAGTAAAATCAATGATTTAGTGAATTTAAATGAACAGTGTGATTAATGATTAGTGTAATTAATTGATTAGTGTTTAGAATATTTAATTGATTAGGCTGATTGTTGCCCAGAAATATTATCTGACTAGAGAGATTACTGCAATTGAGTGGTTGGTGTGATATTAGCTATATAGATTACCTAAAACTGTTTCTTTAATTAATTCAATCAACATACTATCTTACCATGTAAAAAAAAAAAAATCCAATGCCAAACCACAACTTAAAGAGAACATAATCCCCACCAATGATCCACAAGACTCCTGCACATGCCTTAAATGCTACAAAAATCTAAAGGATAATGAAAACTCCATCAAATGTTCTCTGTGTAAGAAATACACTCATCATGACTGCTTGGGATTAACCAAGCAATTTATTCAATACCTGGAATCATCCAATGAGTTTCCATATTACTGCAAACCCAAACTGGATCTGTTGGAAAGAATTGATACCATTGAAACCATAGTAGCATCCCTGGACGCCGTAAAAGAAAGAATATCCAACCTTGAAAAAAAAGAAACAACACAAAAACCTGAACTTCCAATAGCTACAAACCACATCTCTACCCAACAACCACAACCCAATCCAAAACCCAATCCACAAATAAACACAACCCAGACAAATATTGATATCCCTATCCTCATCAGAGAAGCTGTTGAGCGTGAACGGAAACATCCAAACGCCATCATATTTGGTCTAGAGGTCACCAATAACAATGATGACATCACAACTGTCCGAAACATCATCAGGGATTATCAAGCATCAACCATCTCCGCTGATGAAATATTTGACATTTCACGCATTGGCCGAGAGCTCAATAACAGTGACGGCTCTGTGGCCCCACACCTGTGCAGAGTCATTTGCAAAAATGAATCAAGCAAACGTAAATTCATTTATACTATAAACTCACTCGCCAAAACCAACACCAACCATAAGAACCTCCGTTGTTGCCCTGACCTAACCATACAGCAACATGCCCGCTCCCGTGTACTCCGCATTGAACTCAAAAACCGTCTAGACAATGGAGAGAAGGACCTGTACATTGACTACCATGCTGACTGTATCAAAAGTAAGCCACGCAACCCAATACTCAGCTTTTACCCTCAACCACAACCCAACCCCAACCGATCCACCATCACCCAAGACTAGGCACGCATGCCCCCAACTACCTCAATTCCAACTACTGCCGGCCTTAAATGCAAACTACTCAATGCAAGAAGCCTCGTGAATAAAATACCTGAATTTCTCATCCTACTAAATATGGCTAACTTCGACATTATATTTGTCTGTGAAACATGGCTCAATGCATCTCTCCCCGACTCCATTACCACAATAAGAGACTATCATGTTTACCGATCAGATCGTGAAAATCGTCGAGGAGGTGGTGTTGCTATCTTCTATAAAAAATCCTTACATCTAAAAAATATCCAAGTTACCCAGGAGCTTGCTCTTCCTGAGACCATCATCTGTGAACTATCCTTAAATATCACAATTCGATTCTTACTATGTTACAGAGCACCTGATAATGACATCGAACATGTAAACAAGCTAAATACATTACTAACATGGGCTGCATCCTGCCCATACCCTTTTATCTTACTTGGTGATTTCAATCTACCTCATATGGACTGGACCCTAAATGATTGTACAACTGAAATCATACACACAACCTTCTACAATGCTATTACAAATCTGGGACTGGAACAACTAGTAACCAACAACACTAGACTAAACAACTGCCTCGATCTCATCTTCTGCAATAGTTTGAATTTAATTTACGGAATACAAACTAAAGAACCCTTTTCCAGTAGTGACCACAATATGATTGACTTTTGTCTCAACATACGTCCACACAAAAATCACCACAATGATGTAATCCCCAATTGTAACTTCAAAAAGGCAACTATGATCTTATAGACAACGATCTCTCATCCCTTGATTGGCAATCTCTATTCAGTGGATGCAATACTGTTGAAGACCATTACAACATATTTTTACTTGAAGTCAAAAGAGTCATCAAACTATATGTACCAACAACAACTCCCAAAACAAAACAAAAAAGCAGATTACCCATAACAATAAGGAAACTTCAATCCAAAAAGAGATCACTCTGGCGGAAAAACAAATCTGGTCACGTTGCCAATTTCAAAAACCGATACAAAAATTTATGCCACCAGATAAAGACCGAATGCACCAATTATCACATTAAACAAGAGGAAAACCTTCTAAGCACCAATTCCACCCGTGCTTTTTACAATTTTGTAAACAACAAACTAAAAGACTCAAGGTCCATCCCTCCCATGATAGGACCTGATGGTAAAGACTGCAATGACGACACCATTAAAGCCAACATCTTTAACACATTCTTCGGCTCAGTATTTGTAAACAGCAATGGATCATGCCCAGTATTTCCTAGCCGTACCACAGATAACAACAATGATCTAATACATATCGATTTCACAGAAGACAATGTTGAAAAGGCACTACGCAATCTAAAACCATCCCTATCTATTGGACCGGATGGAATATGTGCCTACTTCTTAAAAAAGCTATCCACTGCCATAGCCAAACCTCTAAGCATAATCTTTGAAAAATCTTTCAGGACCAGCTCCTTGCCTAACCTATGGTCACAAGCCACAGTCATCCCCATCTTCAAAAAGGGAGACCCAAGCCTAGTTGAAAATTACAGGCCAATCTCCTTATGCTGCGTCACCTGTAAAGTCATTAACCAATCCATCATTAACCAATTATTAACCAATCCATCATCCTCCACTTAGAGACAAATAACCTACTCTCCAATAAACAATTTGGTTTCAGAAAAAAACTATCCTGTAATCTGCAACTCTTACACTGCAAAAACATATGGACGACACAACTCGACCAGGGCAAAGCAATAGACGCAATCTACATAGACTTCTGTAAAGCCTTTGATTCAGTGGTACACGACAAACTACTCCTAAAAATAAAATCCTATGGTATCTCTGGACAACTGAATAACTGGATAGAAGCATTCCTGTCAAACAGACAACAAATGGTCAAAATTGGGAGCGTCCTATCAAATCCAGTACCTGTCAATAGTGGTGTCCCCCAAGGCAGTGTTCTAGGACCAACTCTCTTCATACTCTACATAAATGACCTCTGTGATCATATTAAGAGCAATTGCATTCTCTTCGCTGATGATGTAAAGCTGTTCAATACCACAGACAATACTGCTACCCTACAAAAAGATCTTGACTATGTATCAGAATGGTCAAACAAATGGCAACTTCAAATCTCAACAAATAAATGCTCTGTCTTACATATTGGCAAAAAAAATCAGAAAATAAAATACAAGCTGAATAGTCAAGATCTTGTTGATGACCCAAGCTCTGTAAAGGACCTTGGAATACTCACCTCTAATGATCTAAGTGCTAGAGCCCACTGCAACTACATAGCCAAAAAGGCATTAAGAGTTGTTAACCTAATCCTACGTAGCTTTTTCTCTGGTAATATCACACTACTAACCAGAGCATACAAAACATTTGCTAGACCAATACTCGAATACAGTTCATCAGTCTGGAACCCACATTACGTATCTGATATTAGCACAATTGAGAAAGTCCAGAAATATTTCACAAGAAGAGTTCTCCACTCCTCTACTCGTTGTAGAATACCTTATGCCACCAGACTTGAAATTCTAGAACTAGAAAACCTTGAATTACGCCGTCTTTGGTCTGACTTAAACATGGTATATAAAATCATACATTGCAATGTCCTACCTGTCAATGAATACTTCAGCTTCAACCATAACAACACAAGAGCACACAATAGATACAAACTCAAAGTTAACCGCACCAAACTTGATTGCAGGAAATACGACTTCAGCAATAGAGTGGTCAATGTCTGGAATACTCTACCCGACTCTGTAGTTTCTTCCCCAAACCCCAAAAACTTTAACCTTAGACTGTCTACTATTGACCTCACCCCTTTCCTAAGAGGTCTGTAGGGGGCGTGCATAAGTGCACCAACGTGCCTACCGTCCCTGTCCTATTGTTTCTCTTATTCTTTTATTTTTCTTATATGTACCCATTTCATGTATTCACAACTATGTATACACTTATACTTATTATCTTGTAAACAATTGGCAAATCAAATAAATAAAATAAAATAAAGAAGAAGAAGAAGAAGAAGAAGAAGAAGAAGAAGAAGAAGAAGAAGAAGAAGAAGAAGAAGAAGAAGAAGAAGAAGAAGAAGAAGAAGAAGAAGAAGAAGAAGAAGAAACCATCTTTAACGAGTCTACAAAGTTGACTAAGAAAGGAAGGAGAAAGAGAGGAAGGAAAAAGGACATAAGACTTAAAAAAAACATCCAAGAAAGAGAAAAATAAGATGCAAAATCAATACAATATTAGAACGCAAAAGAAAAGAGAAATACAACAGAGAGGGGAAGCTAAGGGGGGTAAAAAGATCAGATGGGATAAGATAGGAAGGAAGAAGGGGGGGAAAAGCCACAAAGGTATGAAACAAGATGTGAAAAAAAAAAATTTTTTAGGGATAAAGGGTAATGTATAACTTTGTTTCAAAAAGATTCTGCAAGGTACAGATAGTATTGTAGTATTTGTATTAGAAATAGAAAATTAGAATTTTATAAGACTTAAGTAAAGATTAAAACATTAAAGGTTTAATAATGATAGATTTCAAGATTTAATAAAATATTAAAAGGAATGTTTAAAATATTTAGTTTAAGTATAGAGTTTAATTGACTATTGTGTGGATGTTAGTATGAACTTATTATTGTGGTATTTGTTTTTGAAATAGATAATTGGAATGTTATGAGATTTAATGTTTAATTATATATTTAATTACTTCTATGGATTTACTATTTTCTTTCTTTTTTAAAAACTTAGTAGGTAGAATGTACTAAGCAGAATCAGATAGGGAACTAGGTGTTACCTTAAATGTTAATTTAGGGGAGCGATGGAAAGGCATCATACTTCGATTAGTGATTTCAGGAGAAATCTTTTTTTTTTTTTTCTATTATAGGGAATGAGATAAATGGATAATTGGAAAAGAATGGACAAAAGATATAAGTATAATGATTTAAATTAAGATGAAATAAATAAAATAGAATTAAGAAGAGTGGAAAGTGGGGAGAAGTTATAATGAAGATATAGAATGGTAAATAAGATAGGTAATGGCATATAAGTTGAACATGAATTTAATTGAAGTCCATACAAAGAGAGGTAATCCGGGGCCAAGCTACTTTTTAAAAAGAAGTTTTATGTTTTTGTGTTTTGTGTGTGTATGTCCGTTTGAGATTTAATAAAACCTTGGAGGAAAGCGAGAGGAGAATATTTGTAAACAAGACAGAGGGAAATATGAATATGATGATTATAAAATGGATAAATATAGAAGAAATGTAATTGAATAAGAGCAAAGTGAAATAATGAGAAATTTGCTAAAAGATATTTAAGTGGAAATGGGATATATTAGAACTATATTGTATAAAACAATGTTTTATCTGCCTTGTAAAAATTTATAATGGAAAGAGGTTTAATGTCTTTAATGTCTAATGATGCTTTGTTTGTCTTTAAAAATTAATAAAATTTGTTTCAAAAAAAAAAAAAGAATGATATAGGAGAGTATTAACTTAATTAATCACGACGTATCAAGTAGTGTATCCCTAATGATTAGCACAAGGAAAGTACTAAATCTGTGCCTGATTTTTCAATCATTAAAAATATGTTTAGTATAAAAGAAGATGTAAGGAATGCAGAAAAATTACAGCATTTTTCTCCATGATTTATATTAGGAAATCGAACATTATAGAAGATAGAAATGGATCTTTTTTTTTTTTTTCATTTAAAAATATAATAATATATTGGATGATGAAAGAGTCCCAAAAAAGAAATTGGAAAGGATACTACAGATCAAGGGGAAATTAATAATCATTAAGAAAATAATATTATTAAGAAGATTAATAATAATCTGCATCCCTATACCATATGCTGCTCATGCCTACCATGGTTAAGAATGAAATAATGGATCAGAACAATTAATTGTTCTAATTTAAGAAAATACCAGTGAAAAAATAATTATTTCATATTTATAGTTAGCTGTGATTTTTTTTTGGGGGGGGGGGATAATTTAGGTAAACTTGCAATAAACCCAGTTAATCTGATTGGAGATATGTCAACTAAATTAAGACTAAATCTTAAAAAAAAAAAAAAGATTTTATATTCTAAAAGAGAAGATGATGTTAACATTTCAAAACTGAACCCAGCCTTCTAAATGCATGTAGACTAATGAAGCTTAGTATATCAACCAAATTATGTTGGAATGTTATTTGAAAAAAGTTCGTCATTCTTTTAATCTATAAAACAGCAGTGTAACTAGAAATGTTTGTGAGTTTTCTGCTTCAATGTATATATTTTCAAAGCACAAATAGAAAATATATTGTTTTATCAGGTTTGGTATTCTGGCTATTTAAAGGTTTTATATAATATGAGGGGAAGGTAATGAAGTGTTAATTAATAAATGTTTATAGTTACTATTAAAAAATAGGCTACAAGCTTCTTTCCTTGCAGATTGATTTTTACTGTATATAACTCAAATGGACCATGCCAATAATATGTCTTTCCAGTCATGGATGGAAAGTCACGTAGCTGCCCTTATTATAATCCACAAAGTATAAATTTTAGGCATTGCAAAGATGTACAGCTGCACAGAAAATTACAGGCTTTTTTGTTTTATTTAGTAATAGACTCATATAAAGAAGGAAAGAGTTTACAAAAGCCAATTTCTCTGCTCAGTGCAGGAACTCCAAATTAAAACATCCCAGACAGATGCTCTGCAACATCTGTTTCACCACATCCAGGAAAGAGAGTCCATTGCTTCATTAGGTAATTGATTCCATTGTTTATCACTTTTTCCTTTAGGAATTTTTTTTCCTAACCTTCAACTGGAATTTGTCTTTCTGCAACAAGACATTGTTCTGTTCCTTGAAATCTTGAACAACAGAGGAAAAAGTCCTTTGGTTTTGTGACATTTTCCTTAGTCTCAGGAAAGAAACTCGATAGGCTATCAGCAAGTTCTTTTCGTACCCTACAAGGTCATAACATCTTAGAAATTTGCACTTCATTCAAGGTCAGTAAGAATTTTCAAGCCATGTTTCTCTTGAATTCAAGCGGGCCCCTTGAGTCTTTTGCTCATGATTCCCTGGCTGGAATGCATATCCGTTTCTTTGAGAGAACAGAGCCAAAATAAAGTGTTGGCTATTTTGTCTTTTTCTTTGTTGTCTGTTGGCTTTTTGCCTGAAGTAAGCAGCTGGAATACTAGTTTTTTTCTTCTTCTTTCCTTTTCATTTGATGTAGTTGAGGTGGGGAGAAACACCTTTTTTCTTGTTCTTAGCATTTTTTGCTAATTTCATTTCCTTCTGGATCTTAGATTTCCCCATGCTGTCTCTAGATCAAGAGTCTAAGTACGTCTCTATAGGCCCCAAAGCAGAACCCTCAGATGTAAATGTTTCCCTTGGTGAGAAATCTTAAGCACTGATCCCCTCCCAGACTGCAACAGTTCAGAGCAAGTAGGGAAAACACAGCAAGAGAACCAGGTGGTTGCTACTGCTTTTCCCCTGCCAGAACAAGAATTTCAGGAGAAGAAAATGGAAGGCCCTGCTTCATGGATGGGATTCAAATTTGTTAACAACCAGTTCTGTGGGTGTGGCTTAGATGGTGGGTGTGGGCGTGTTATTGGTTGGGTGTGGTCAACTCAATATCACTCATATCGAGGCACGTAACTCCTCACCTGGCCTCTCATGACTGTGAGGATGCTGCAACAGTCATAAGTGTGAAAAATGGTCATAAGTCACTTTTTTCAGTGCCATTGTAACTTTGAATGGTCACTCCACACAAGCAAAATACCAGCAAAGGAGGGGGGAAAAAACTCCAGAGAAGTTCCAAGGACAGGAAGTCTAGTCCTGCCAAGAATGTAATAAGGGTTAAAGGAGAGGCAGTTTCTGTAAGCAACACCAGAATGTTTCCTGTTATGTCTGGGAGGACGGGCGTAATAACGGAGACGAGAGCTCGGATAGTAACTTCAACTCTTTAATAGTGACTTCAGATCAGAGCAATGAGCCTGGCAGCAGCAGCTCCTTTTATAGAGCTGGCTGCTGCCGAAGCATCCAATGACAACGATTTAAGCTTGCCGCGCTTGGAGTGTCCAATCGCGGCAGCCCGTTAACCAGCCAATCGGATCAGCCCGGAGCGACCAATCACGACTCGCTGTTGACGGACCAATCAGGTTTGCAGGATTACGAGCCTGCTAGTCCGGAACACCCTCCCCTCTAGGTTCCGTCTCAGGGGTGGGGTGATGTATTCTCGCAGGTAGGTGGGTCTTCGCACCTGTCTACCTGATTTGCGTTGTTCAAAATGTCTTTGCTCGGTTTCTGGTTCTGATGGACTGCTTACCGGGCTTGTCTGTAGGGGTGACCTGGCTTCTACGCTGGGTATTATTGGAGGTGATCCGGGGATACCCGCAACGCTTCCTTCACTCCTGTCGTCTGGGTTCTCTGGATTCGCTGACCCTGTTTGGCTGCTGCTACCTGGAGAGACGACCATCTGCCAAGGTTCTTCCTCAGTCGGTGAATATAGTGGGCTTTGCTGTGCTGGTTGTGGGGTTATGTTTTCTGAGCCAGATGTTGGTTCATTTTCAAAACCCTCGGTTTCCCTTCCCCCTCTGGCTTCGAGATCGGGGTTTGTGATGGGGGTTGTGGTCAACCTTGAGCGCAGCTGGTCGATGTGGCATTTCCACAGTCTCCCATCTGTGGTTTCTAAATGGTAGGAACGGGGGCCTGTAATTTGCGTTATTTTGGCAGGGATCCACAATGGGTCACCTGAAAAGTTCTTTGCAAATACGGGGTCTCCTACCTTAAACATACAGTGTTTACTGCTGGAACCCAGGGGCTTTTCTGGGGTGTATGCAGGATGTAGGCAGTCTAGTTGCGATCTGAGTTTCCTGCCCATCAGGAGCTCGGCTGGGCTTTTGTTTGTGGTGCTGTTTGGTGTAATATGCTGAAGAAGGAGCATCCTGGTGACTTTGTCGTGGATGTTTCCTTGTTCCATTTTTTGTAAAGTTTTTTTGGTGAACTGAACCATTCGTTCAGCCCTGCCATTGGCCGCCGGGTGAGCAGGTGATGTCAAGGCGTGGCGTATTCCCCGGTCTGCTAGGTATTGTTCAAAGGCCAAGGCGGTAAATTGCGGGCCATTGTCGGAAACCAAGACATCTGGTAGCCCGTGCATTGCAAACAGTCTGTTCAATTTCTTGATGACTGCCTCTGTAGTGGTAGTCTTCATCTTGTTAACCTCAAGCCAGTTCGAGTAGGCGTCTACTGTTATTAGAAAAGTATGTCCTTTTGTAGGTCCCGCGAAATCGATGTGGATGCGGGACCATGGACCCCTGGGCATTTCCCATTCAGCTGGTGATGCTTTTGGTAGGGCTGAGCGTGTTTCTTGGCATTTGCTACAGGTGGCAACCCAGGCTTCAATTTTTTTGTCCATACCTGGCCACCAGGCGTAGCTCTTGCCAGCACTTTCATTCGTACAATGCCCGGGTGTCCATCATGTAGTAAATTTAGAACTTTCTTTTGTAGTTTCTCTGGTATGACTACTTGGTCTCCCCACAACACGCACCCTTTTTGGGAGAACAGTTCTGTTTGTCTGTTTTTGAAAGGTTTAAAGGTGTCGTTGGGTTCGATTTCTGGCCATCCCCTCTCCACCCAGCTGAGAACCCATGCCAAACATGAGTCTCTTTTTGTTTCCAATGCGATGTCTTGTGCGGTTAGTGGAGGTGAGGGAAGCGTCTTGATTTGTAGTGTTGATAGTGTAGGAGCTGGGTCATCTAGGAACTCTGGCAGTGGAGAACGGCTCAAAGCGTCTGCATGGGGGATGGTTTTCCCTGGTCGGTGTCTCAACTGGTAGTCGTAGGTGGCTAAGAACTCCGATCATTGTGTCATCCTTGGAGATAGGATGTGTGGAGTTGGTTTGTCCCCTGCCAAGATGCCAAGTAATGGCTTATGATCTGTGATGATGGAAAAGGATCTTCCATACATGTATTCGTGGAACCTTTTGATCGCAGATACAATAGCGAGGGCTTCTTTATCTAGATGACTATAGTTTCTCTCTGTTTTAGACAAAGTTCTAGAAAAGAATGCAATAGGCGCCTCTGTACCATTTGGTAGGACGTGGCTCAGGATGGCTCCTACCCCAAAAGGTGAGGCGTCACAAGTCACAGTCAATGGAAGTGTCTCATTATATTGGATGAGTACTGCATCCGAAGTTAAAAGGTCTTTTACTTGTTGGAAAGCCTGCTCCTCCCGACGTCCCCAAAACCAGGAAGCCTTCTTGTCCAGGAGCCTATGCAGGGGTTCAGCAACGGTCGCCTTCTGGGGTAGGAAGATGTTATAAAAGTTAATGAGTCCCAGGAAGACTTGGAGGTCTGTTTTGTTCTTTGGTCTTGGGGCATTTTTAATAGCAGCCAATTTCTTTTCAGTAGGGTGAATTCCTTGTTTGTCAAGAAGGTAACCAAGAAATTCAACTCTCTCAGTGCATAACTGGCACTTTTCCTTCTTAACCTTGAGGCCTGCGTCTTTGAATCTTTGTAGAACAGTTCTCAAGCGTTTTTCTAACTGACTTCTTGTAGGGGCAGCTATCAATACGTCATCGAAGTAGGGCACGACCCCTTTTATGCCCTCCAACAACCTTTCCATCAAACTTTGGAAAATGCCAGGTGCTACACTTACTCCAAACTGGAGTCTGTTACATTTGAACACACCCCTGTGTGTAACTATGGTTTGGGCTTCTGTGGTTTCTGCGTCTACTGGCAGCTGTTGATAAGCTTGGGCTAGGTCAAGCTTTGCAAATACTTTTCCGCCCCCAAGTGAATGAAGGAGATGTTGGACCATGGGTACTGGATAGGCACTCTGCTGTAACGCGTGGTTGAGGGTAGCCTTGTAATCCCCACAGATTCTCAAAGATCCGTCAGGTTTTATGGGAGTTACAATTGGAGTCTCCCATCGGGCGTGGTTGATGGGTTCTAACACGCCTTGTGCTATTAATTTGTCCAATTGCTCGTCAATTTTTGGTTTGAGAGCAAAGGGAACTCGGCGTGGCTTTAGGTGAATGGGTGCGATATCAGGGCAGAGATTAAACGAGATGGCGGAACCTTTGTACTTGCCTAATTGTTCAGTGAAGACTTCTTGAAAGTCACAGACGAGGGCCGCCTCCCAGTCTTCGTCTACAGTCTGGTTGATGCCTGCCATTTCGATTCCTAATGGCGCAAACCACTGAAGACCCAATAAGCTGGGCCGGTCTCTGTCAACGATGGTGAGGGGTAGTATTGCAGTGTGGTCCTTAAAGGAGACCTGGACATGACTGGAACCAACAACCGGAATTCGATTGCCCTGGTAGTCCTTTAATATAAGTCTCTGGGTGCTGAGATCCTGGCGGCGGATGTCAGGGATCAGCTGCTTGAGTGTTTTCCAGGAGACCATGGATAGGGAAGACCTGGAATCCACTTCCATGATGCATGGATGATTTTCAATGGTGACCTTTACCCGGATTTTTTTTGCGTCTAATGATGAAGCGTGGCCGATGGTGATGGTCTGATGTGCCTCTTACCATCTGGTTACGCCAGTAAACATTCGGTTTCTGTTGTACTGGCTCCACTGGTTGTTTGGGCAGTCCCGATTTGTTGGTGGGGTGCCTGCTGCTTGTCGGAAGTTATTTTCTTTTCTCTTGGGGCTGGATCCTCTTTTGTTCCGGCACACTTTAGCAATGTGGCCCCTTTTCTCACAGGAACGACAGATGGCGTCTAGGAACTTGCATTCTGATCGTGGGTGGTTCCCCCCGCATCCGGCGCATTGGAAATTGGATTTACGACCCCGCTGGTCTTGCTGCTCGCGCTCTGACCTGAGTCTGTTGACTTCTTCCTCCTCGCTATCCAATGAGGAATCTATGTCTTCATGGTGGGCGGATGATGTGTATTTTTCTGATGATATTGCTGTGTCGCTGGTGGGTTGGCGGCTGGCCCCATTCGCTCGGCGCATTCGGGCTGCTGATTTGCGGGTGGCTTCCGCTGCAGTGGCATCTGTTATGGCATCTGCGAGGGTGATGTCTCCCTTTGCCATAATCTTGCTCTGGACAGTGGGGTCTCTTAGGCCAAGGACAATCCAATCTCTCATGGCTTCTTCTAGATTTGTGAAGCCACAAAGTCCACCCAAATTTCTTTGGTCAGCTACAAAGTCCCCGATGTTCTCACCTTCGCGTTGGTCCCTCTGGTAAAATTCGTGTCTTCTAATAAGGGTGGGTAGGAACTGCTGGAGCGTAATGGGCATGAAGGATGGGAGCAAGGGTATCCCAGTCCATCGCTTTTGACTTCAGCTGGTTTGGCAAGTGCCTTTGCCATTTTGAAAACGGTGGGTCCGCAATGCATTAGGAAAACTGCACGTTTTTTGCTAGACGTGGCATCCTTCAGATTGTTAGATTCCAGGAACATTTGAAACCTGTCCATATACGAGTCCCAGTCTTGGCTGGCTGGATCAAGCGGGCGGGTGGTATAGCGCTGCTGGCCATTCTGCCTATGTCTGAAACGGTGGGTGCATCGTAGGAAAACCGCCGTTTTTTCAGCCCGTGCTCCTTCTGTCAATATTCTGCGAGTCCCAGTGCTGATCAACGGCGGTCAGCGCTGCGCCATCGTCTGTGTGCCTTCGCATCCCATCCTCTCATTCTCCGCATCCCAGTGTTATGTCTGGGAGGACGGGCGTAATAACGGAGCCGAGACTCGGATAGTAACTTCAACTCTTTAATAGTGACTTCAGATCAGAGCAATGAGCCTGGCAGCAGCAGCTCCTTTTATAGAGCTGGCTGCTGCCGAAGCGTCCAATGACAACGATTTAAGCTTGCCGCGCTTGGAGTGTCCAATCGCGGCAGCCCGTTAACCAGCCAATCGGATCAGCCCGGAGCGACCAATCACGACTCGCTGTTGACGGACCAATCAGGTTTGCAGGATTACGAGCCTGCTAGTCCGGAACATTTCCTTTCTGCCTTTCTTACAGGATTAGGCCAGTAATTTCTTCTAACAACTGGTTCTCCAAACTGCTTAGAATGTTAACAACTGGTTCTAGTGAATAGGTGTGAATCTGTAAAATCCCACACATGCCCTGCTTCCATTATGTGGTGTGGCCCTTCCTTTCCCCATTTGGAAATGTTCTATAACAGCAGATGCGGTGATGGGCAGTTCCTCTTTCACTCAACATCAATCTATGCACGTGTATGCTAGTACACATATGCTACTGATGAAACTTTTTCTTTTTTTTCTTTTTCTTTTATTTGTTTGTCAAACATGTACAACATAACAAGTATGAACATAAACAAGAACAAGGGGGTAAATACAGATAAATGGGGACAGTAAGACAGGGACGGTAAGCACGCTGATGCACTTCTGCATGCCCCTTTTAAGGACCACCTAGGAATGGGGTGAGGTCCACAGTAGACAGTTTGAGGTTGAAGCTGTGAAGGGTGGAGGCTGTAACAATGGAGTCGGGTAGGGTGTTCCAGGCGTTGACCACTCTGTTGCTGAAGTCGTGTTTTTTGCAAAATACGAGTTTGGAGCGGTTTACCTTAAGTTTGTATCAGCAGTTTGCCTGTGTATTATTGTGATTGAGGCTGAAGAAGTGGGAAGAGATGTGGCAGAAGTAGCTCATGAGAATCATAAGGCATTCCTTCTGAGGTGAAGCATGATCAATTTGCACACCCACCATCATGGTGCAAATTTATTATTTATTTATTTATTTATTTTGTCAATTGCTTATAAGATAATAGGTATAAGTAAAAACATAGTTATGAATACATGGATACATATAAGAAAAATTAAAAAATAAAAGAAACAATAGGACAGGGACGGTAGGCATGTTGGTGCGCTTATGCACGCCCCCTACAATTAATATATTACATTATATTAATATATTATATTATATTAATATATTATATTATATTAGTATATTATATTATATTAATTATATTAATTAATTAAATTAATATATTATATTATATTAATACATTACATTATCCCACCCATGTTTCTGTCTTTACCTGTCCTATAACTGAGCACTGCCAGACTGGCTTGTCTTTTAACAGACTGAAGGGCCAACCGGGAATCCTGCCCCTGTGTGCCCCAAAGGGGGACACCTCCTCTGCCTTTGTATTATTTATGCTCCTGCTTTCAAACTTCATATCGTCTTTTCGCAGAATATTTTATGGTTAAGAAATTCCTCATTTTCTCTGATCATGATAGCAGTCAGAGCTGTGCAGTGCTCTGAATTCAGTTCCAAAATATGTGCAAATGCTAATGTAGCACCTATCAGCAGCCCTAAAGGACTTGGGTTCTTTCTTAGAATCATGTAGAAACTGCAAAAGGCAGCCAAATGTTCC
The DNA here is from genome assembly GCF_049901735.1 of Notechis scutatus. Classification (NCBI taxonomy): domain Eukaryota; kingdom Metazoa; phylum Chordata; class Lepidosauria; order Squamata; family Elapidae; genus Notechis; species Notechis scutatus. The sequence continues at coordinate 207,841,682 of NC_142009.1, read as the reverse complement.
TTGGAAAAGAAACAAACATTTTAAAGAGGTGCCCTATTCTTTCGGACTGCAAGCTATTTAGTTGTATGCATGTTTGAACTGAAAATATACAGTAACATCCATAATGTTACTCCCCTCTGAGAGGAGGTTTCGAAGCATTTCTAGTAGGACTACCAGATTCTGCAACAGCTTTGTTCCCTATGCCATCCATCTGGTAAACTTACAAGATTCATTTTTCTGGCCGTATACATGTATACATCTGAACTAATATATGTGGGTATATGCATAATTTTGTATGTATGCATTTATGTGTTCTGTCATGTTTATAAGACATAAGACATAAGACATAAGAATTTTATTTGTCATTACACTTGCAAGCGGGTGCAACGAAATGAGGTGCTCTTCCACAAGTAAAACTGGACAAACACCACTAAAAAAGAAAAAAAATTAAACTAAACACAACCAACCATACAATAATCTCTATACAATTTAAAAATGTAAATACCCCACTACTCTCAGCCATTAGACTCCACAAAAATCTTATGACCCTGCATTCAGACTCAAAACTGCACTTGGATAAAAACTGTTCTTAAATCTGGTCGTCCTTGTTCTTAATACCCTAAATCTCCTTCTCGATGGTAATAGTTCAAAGAGCTGATGTCCCGGATGAGAGGAGTCATTCAATATGTTAAGTATCTTCCTCTTACATCTATTCCTTATGTAGTATATACTGGAGATGGTGAGCCTTTGAAAGCTGTATGCAATGAAATTTCATTTTAATGTTTGCCGATTAGTGTACATTCAAAGTGACAATAAAGTTATTCTAGGTCTAATTCATAAAAGGTATTTAATGGCTATTGTATGTTTTATTACAATAGAAAAGAATTTCAACCTCATATTTTGAAAGGCCAAAAGGACTGTGAAGCATCTTGGATTTCAATTGAAAAGGGGATTTTGAAGTACATGGAGGTACTCAAGCAGGAACTATTGGCAGCTCTTTAAAGCCATCATAGCATGGTTGTGTGGCCAAAGGGGATACGGTGGCTCAGTGGCTAAGACGCTGAGCTTGTCAATCAAAAAGGTCTGCAGTTTGGCAGTTTGAATCCCTAGCAAAGCTAATGGAGTGAGCACCCATTACTTGTCCCAGCTTCTGCCAACCTAGCAGTTCAAAAGCATGTAAAAATGCAAGTAGAAAAATAGGGACCACTTTAGTAGGAAGGTAACAACATTCTGTGTGCCTTCGGTGTTTAGTCATGCCGACCACATGACCAAAGAGATGTCTTTGGACAGCGCTGGCTCTTCAGCTTTGTAACGGAGATGAGCACCGCCCCCTAGAGCCAAAAACAACTAGCACATATGTGCAAGAGGAACCTTTACCTTTACCTTTTAGCATGGCTGCCTTACACAGCTGCAGCACAATACCAGGAAAACACACTTGGTTTACAGAGTTGCTGGCAAATGATGTGTACATATCCACATGCCCAATTGCTCTGTCCATCTTGCAGTTGATTGATCTGCTTTGTTTGGGAAAGTAAAATCAATTCAATAAAATTGTACTTAACTTTGTGCATAACATAATTTGATTCTGCATTCTAGTAGTTCAGAATGTCTTTGACCTCTCGTTTCTAATTCCACACACATTTCCCCCCCACTGAGCCTTGACTTTGCTTTGGGTACTTTTCTTTATTAGCTTCAATTATAATACCATCCATATTTTGAATCCAACCAATCAGATCAAGCTCCCAATTCCCTATTTGAAACAAAGCAATACATCAAAGTTTACCATAGATTTATGCTTTGTTGATCCCTATGCAAAATAAACAAACTCAATTTTAGTTTAGAAATTATAAACACAGGAACCTGCTTAAAACTGAGACAAGCCACAATCCAGACATGGAAATTATTAAGGAAAAATATCTGCTTAGATAAAGGTAGAGGCCCTCTCTCCTATGCATAAATAATCTACATATTTGTGACAGTTATGATGATAATTCTGACTGATTATCAGAATTGTAAATTTAAAGATTTTGGTATTGAATTAGTTTCAATAATCACAGATAACTGTACAGTAACTATAAAATTTATATTTACCACATTATTTATAAACAGAACTAACCCTAACCCTAATTTAATTTTAATGGCCAATGGGATTTTATATTGTATTTTATTGTGATGCACAAATAAGTCCGATCGAAAAGATGTCACCAGACCCATACACACACAATTCCCACACACAATTTTTGGCCCTAAGTCTAAACAGAGCTAACCCTAACCCTAAGTTAATTTTAATTGCCAAAGGGATTTTAGCAAGCTGTGAACTTTCCTTTCCTTCAAAAATGTTGAGGAATCTATTCCTAGCATTAATTTTGGGACATGATAACATGCAGATCTAACCCTAACCCATGCTCTATCCCTAAATTCACTTTAATTCAAATGGGATTTTCCAATGCATTTTACTGTGGTCCAAAAATGACTCTGTACAGAAAGCCGTCACCTGCCCCAACCTCAGAGAAGCTCTATGATTCTTTTCCTCACACCATTTTTGGCTCTAAGTCTTAGCAGAGCTAACCCTAACCCTAACCCTCATTTAATTTTACAGTATTTGCCAATGGAATTTTACCATCTTTTTACTGTGATGCACAAACAGTGGTGAGATTCAATTTTTTTTTTACTACCTGTTCTGTGGATGTGGCTTGGTGAGGCTGGCAGGGGAATGATACTGTAAAATCTCCAGCCAGAGGTGGTATTTGCCGGTTCTCTGAACTACTCAAAATTTCCACTACCGGTTCTCCAGAACTGGTCAGAACCTGCTGAATACCACTTCTGTGCACAATGAAATCTGAAAGAAAAGCTATCATCTGCCCTTTCCTCAAAGAAGCTCTACAAATCTTTCTCCAACAAAAGTTTTTGGCCCTAAGTCTAAACAGAGCTAACCTTAACCCAATTGACATTTAAAATTAAATTAGGGTTAGGGTTAGCTCTGTTTAGACTCTAAACCAAAAACTGGTGTGAGGGAAAGATTCTTAGAACTTCTCTAAGGATGGGACAGATGACAGCTTTTCATTCAGACATCTTTGTGGAACACAATAAAATACATGGTAAAATCGCACTGCCCATCAAAAATCAAATTGGGGTTAAGGTTATCTCTCTTTAGACTCAGGGCCAAAAAATGGTTTTTCAGGAAAGATTCGAATGAAAAACTGTCACCTGCTCTTTCATTAAAGAAGCTCTATGAAACATTCCCCAACACCAGTTTTTGGGTATGAATCTAAAAAGAGTGAACCCAACCCTTGCCCTAGCCCTAAATTCATTTTTAAATTCAAATGGGATTTTCCATGTATTTTATCATGGTCCACAAACAACTCCAAATGAAAATTTGTGAACTTTCCTTAAAAAGCCTCAAGGAATCTATTACTAACATTAATTTTTGGCCATGACACCATGTAGACCTAACCCTAACTCTAACCATAAATTCATTTTAATTTAAATGGGATTCTCATGTATTTTACTGTGGTACAGAAATAACTCCAAACGAAAAACTGTCAACTTTGCTTTCCTTCAAAAACCTCGAGGAATCTTATCATAGCATTAGTTTTGGGCCCTGACAACATGCAGACCTAACCCTAGCCCTAACACTAACTTCGTTTTTAATTCAAATGGGATTTTCCATGTATTTTATCATGGTCCACAAACAACTCTAAATGAAAAGCTGTCAACTTTCCTTTCTTTCAAAAACCTTGAGGAATCTATTCCTAGCATTAGTTTTGGGCCATGACACCATGTTGACATAACCCTAACCATAAATTCATTGTAATTCAAATTGGATTTTCCCATGTATTTTACTCTAGTTCAGAAATAACTCCAAACGAAAATCTGTCAACTTTCCCTTCCTTCAAAAAACTCTAGGAATCTATCCCTACCATTACTTTTTGGCCATGACACAATGCAGTCATGGCCAAAAAATAACCCTAACTCTAACCTAAATTAAAGAATCCCTAAAAACTGGAGTAGAGGAAAGATTGTTAGGGATTCTCTAAGGATGAGGCTAGTGACAGCTTTTTTTGTGCTCCACAGTAATAAAATACATGGTAAAATCCCATTGCTGGCAGTTTTTCATTTGGAGTTCATTGTGCATCAGAGTAACTCTAAATACTCAAAGTCTTTTCTAATTCATCATCAGAATGATGACTATAAATTATCTGGCATGGACGAATAGAAAGAAGCTTCATTTGTCAACAACCTTTGCAGAAGAAATAAATTTAGATGAGGGGAAGTGAAGAGAATACATTAAAAAAAAAATCTGAATAATTTGTGTCTTCTTTTAAAAGCAAATGAGACTTCAGGGAGCAAAATTTAAATTGGAGCAATTTCGCACAAAGGTTGAAAATATCAGGAGTGAAACATGTTCTCTTGTGAGATGGACGGTTACACAAAGATGATAAATAAATAATTAATAAACGTACATTTGAAGAGGAAAACTGGATAACTATCTGCACACACATACACACACAAAATACAATAATTGGAGCCTAAAAAGAAAAAAAAAGGAGGGGGAAAATAATTATTCTGTGAGGCATTATGCAACTGCATCAATGAATGGGTGAAATTCTACCCATTCATAAATAGGGAAGTTTCATTTGAAATTCAAATCATTTCCAATATTTTTTTTCAGAGAAACTGGAATGTTTCATCAGCTCCAAAAAGATGAAAGGTGGAAAACCAATGTTCAGCTATAATCTCCACTACCTCCTTATCTTTGAACATTGAACTAGGAGTGATTTCAGAACTATACTTTCTATGCAATTTTATGGCACAGAACAGTGGTGGGATTTAAAAAAAAATTACTACCGGTTCTGTGGGCATGGCTTAATGGGTGTGGCTTGGCTTGGTGGGCATGGCTTGGTGGGTGTGGCAGGAGAAGGATACTGTAAACTCTCCAATCCCACCTCACTGCAGGGGAAAGATACTGCAAAATCCCATTTCCTCCCCACCCCACTAACCTGCTTTCCAGCTCCATTCTCCTGTGCAGGGCAACAAAAGAAGACCCAGCCAATCAGCTGGGACTCAGGAGGCAGAGAATAGATGGGGGCAGGGCCAGTCAGAGGTGGTATTTGCCGGTTTTATGAACTACTCAAAATTTCCACTACCGGTTCTCCAGAACTGGTCAGAACCTGCTGAATACCACCTCTGGCACAGAAACAGAAGATGGAAGCCACTAAGATGTGGCACGTTAGAACTTTATTCAGAGAGTAGACTTTACATAATGTTTTTTAAGTAGAATAATTTTAGCCTGGACATTATGCTTCTAATAAGTTTATTTGTTGATCCATTGTTTTATTGTATTGTTGTCCATGAATTTCTCAACACCGAAAAAGTATATATTGGGGATAGCTATATACTGTATATATAAATGCATAGATTAGGGAAAGGACAATATTAAGGAAAGCAACATACAATCATTGTTGTGGATTTCCTCCCTCCACCCACACAGAGCTCTAAAATAATATTTTTTTTAAAAAAAACTACATAAAATATAATAAAACAGCCTAGTATTTGAGTTCATGACATAATGACATGACTTGATTTGGGGAGTTAGGCAAATCTCTATTTGGGAAATGACAGTAAATGATTCTTTAAAATTTAAGATGAATGAATAGAAAGCTTTGGGAAGCAATGGGAACATCTGGGATCACATCTTCCTGGAATATGCACAAATTTGTGATGTAATAACTCCAACAGCTTCAGAACAATTGCAAGCATAAGAAGCAGAATATTAGTTGTGACTCTAAATGTTCATAAGTTAACATGTCTTGTCACATTTCATTTATTAGACCCTTAGAAACAATAATGTAACTAATCTAAACTGATACTGTGCATTAAACTATTTTTAACATGATTTATTTTGTGAAACATTTTCACCTCTCCAACACATTTATGTCTTTTTGCTACAAAACCCTGCAGAATTACAGAATATGAGAATATACTTAAAATAAGAAATATTTTTTCTTTTTGAGTGATGCTCATTTTCAGTCCACACACACACATACATACACACACACAACCTCAAAGAGCAACTTTTCTCCCATGACACAAAATTAATTAATTTTGCCAGTAGCTTGATTTCCATGGGAGAGTCCCAAACCATCTGATATTTTATTCTTTCTGTAATTTAAACTGTATCTTCTGATTCATGTACTATTGTTTGCTTTGCTAGTCTTCACGGTTCACCTACCAAGTCATGTACCAAAGGGCAACAAGCTTCTACCCCTTAAAAATCCAGATATAATTAACTTTTAAAGTGTGCCTATGAGCTTGTTAGAGGAGATTCATTGAACAAATGCAGAGACAAAGAAATGTTATAATTGAACTGCAGTGATGGACATTTGTGATATTTGCTGAGCTTGTCTGAGCACTTTTTTGTTAGATTTTCTCCTGTATTTGACTGTCTTTTCTAGTTTTGGTAGATCTGTGTGGAAAAACCACATTAAGTTCCAAACTAATCCATGTTTATAATTACAGCTTGCCAACCACAAAGCCTGGATCCATCCCATCAACATTTTGTCTTCTGTACTCTACAGCTGCCAGTGTGAGTAAAAGTTCACTCATAGGCCTTTTGTTCCAGGGCAAAATGGAGAAAACATTTGCAAGAAGATTAGTCACATTCATTTATAAAGTTGAATGTTGCACCTTCAAAGCAGGGATTTTGGACTCTCAGATAAGTTCTCAATTTATTTTGTTGACAAAGTATTCCACTGGAATTCCTTTTCATTTGTAACTCCTCAGATATTTTCTCATTCCTGTAACCAGAGGACCCCCAAGTGATACTTGCAATTGACATCTAACCTGAAATATTCCAAGTTACAGCCCTTATTGTTATTCACTGGTTCAGAGAATTGAAGCAGAGTAAAAATGTTTCTCCATGTTCATGCTCATCATAGCCATCCCCTAAAACAAGTATTTTACAGAGAGGAACAAACAGACCTTTGAAGAAAATTGGCTTTGAAATGGTTAACTTAAGCTTCCATTTCCCAATATTGGAATGTGGTGTGCTTGATAAATGGGAGTGAAAGTCTGTTTGAGTATCACACTTGTACATATCCAATTTAGATGTGGAACACACATCTTTTGCAAGTATGGAGGCATTTCCAAAGGAGAAGTTTTACTAAAATTAATTATCATGTACTCATTTGCATGACCAGAAGAATAGGGAATGGAAGGAGAGAATGGATAACCCTAGTGTAAGAAAAACTATGATGGCCTGCAGTATCATAAACCTCTTTCAAAGAATTAAGGTTATTTTTGGGAAAAAACAGCATTCCTCTTAATGGAATAGTCATGAATGTCTGTTGGAAAGAGCTCTGTAGAATTTGTTCACTTTGGAAAAAATGGACACATTCATAATTAGTTAAGCCATCAATTCATAACATTCCCTTTCCTGCATCTCTTCCCACCATCAGAGTAGCCCAGGGGAAGTGACAAGAATGAAATAAACCAGAGTTATTTAGCAACAGATCAGCTGGAACTCTGGCTAGGTTTTCCTTTTGAGTTTCAGAGACAGCAATTGTCCTCAGATAGAAGTTCCCAGTTCATCGAAGAAATAAGAATGCACAAGGTTTCACACATTTGCAAGGCCCTGATTGATCACTCATACAAAAAATGAAACTATACTTTTATTTGGAAGTCACCTGAATTACAAAAAGGAAGGAGAAGGAAGTGTGATTCTTGTGCTTAGGAAAAGGGGTAGTTCTACATGAAAAAGAATGGATAAATGAAAATTTAAGGATCTTATGTTGTGAGTTGATGGGCGAATTATCAATAAAGGAAAAGACAAAAAGATTGATAATTAAATGGGGTTTTATATATTTTCTACTGGGAACTGCCACTGGAAAATATATATTTCTTACAATCTCTTTATTGAATAAACACATAAAATAAAACTCTCTTGAGTTGGAAGTGCAGATCCAATAGTACTGAACCTAATGATCTCGTAACTACAAAGGTAATATAGGTTTTTTTATTTATATCCCACTTCTATTATTTTTACAAATAACTCAAGGTAACAAACATATCCCACACACCTTCCTCCTATTTTTCCCACCACAACAGCCCTGTGATGTGAAATGGGCTGAGAGAGAGTGTGTGTATGTGGCTGGTCCAAGGGTACCTAGCTGGCTGTCATGGTTAAGGTGAGACTAGAACTCACAGTCTCTGGCTTTCTAGCCTGGTGCCTTAACCATTAGATCAAACTTGCTTTAATTAGTAACTCTACATAGACAGTGTAAATTTACACAGTGCTCCTATTAGTCTGTGCACTTTATTAGCCTCCTGTCTAAGAAACTGAAAATCTAAGCTCACTTCCTTCTATCTTCATCTGAAATGGACGTGGAGCATGTGTTCTTGGACAACTCCTGTTACAAAGTGGTTAATTAGTAAATAGGTTTTGCTACTTGTTTAATGTACGTCCTGTAGACAAACCAAATTGGTGTTATAATTATAATCTGCTTCACTCATCACTGCTGAGGTCAGGTTTCTGCTCTCAGGAACATTTACATACAGGTGAAACTCAAAAAATTAGAATATCGTGCAAAAGTTCATTTATTTCAGGAATGCCACTTAAAAGCTGAAACTAATATACGAGATAGACTCATTACATGCAAAGCAAGATAGTTCAAACCATGATGTGTCATAATTGAGATGATTATGGCTTACAGCTCATGAAAATCCCAAATCCACAATCTCAGAAAATTAGAATATTGTGAAAAGGTTCAATATTCTAGGCTCAAAGTGTCCCATTCTAATCAGCTAATTAAGCCATAACACCTGCAAAGGGTTCCTGAGCCTTTAAATGGTCTCTCAGCCTGGTTCAGTAGGAATCACAATCATGGGAAAGACTGCTGACCTGACAGTTGCGCAGAAAATCATCATTGACACCCTCCATAAGGAGGGAAAGCCTCAAAAGGTAATTGCAAAAGAAGTTGGATGTTCCCAAAGTGCTGTATCAAAGCACATTAATAGAAAGTTATGTGGAAGGGAAAAGTATGGAAGAAAAAGGTGCACAAGCAGCAGGGATGACCACAGCCTGGAGAGGATTGTCAGGAAAAGGCCAATCAAAAGTGTTGGGGACTTTCACAAGGAGTGGACTGAAGCTGGAGTCAATGCATCAAGAGCCACCACACACAGACGGATCCTGGACATGGGCTTCAAATGTCATATTCCTCTTGTCAAGCCGCTCCTGAACAACAATGTCAGAAGCATCTTACCTGGGCTAAAGAAAAACAGAACTGGTCTGTTGCTCAGTGGTCCAAAGTCCTCTTTTCTGATGAGAGCAACTTTTGCATCTCATTTGGAAACCAAGGACCCGGAGTCTGGAGGAAGAATGGAGAGGCACACACTGCAAGATGCTTGAAGTGTGGTGTGAATTTTCCACAATCTGTGTTGATTTGGGGAGCCATGTCATCTGCTGGTTTACTTCATTAAGTCCAGGGTCAATGCAGTCATCTACCAGGAGATTTTGGAGCACTTCATGCTTCCTTCCACAGACAAACTTTATTGTGATGCTGAGTTCATCTTCCAGAAGGACATGACACCTGCCCACACTGCCAGAAGCACCAAAACCTGGTTCAATGACTGTGGGATTACTGTGCTTGATTGGCCAGCAAACTCGCCTGACCTGAACCCCATCGAGAATCTATGGGGCATTGCCAAGAGAAAAATGAGAGACATGAGACCAAACAATGCAGAAGAGCTGAAGGCTGCTATTGAAGCATCCTGGTCTTCCATAACACCTCAGCAGTGCCACAGGCTGATAACTTCCATGCCACGCCGCATTGAGGCAGTAATTGCTGCAAAAGGGGCCCAAACCAAGTACTGAGTACATATGCATGCTTATACTTTTCAGAGGTCGGATATCGTTCTATGTACAATCCTTGTTTTATTAATTGCATGTAATATTCTAATTTTCTGAGATTGTGGATTTGGGGTTTTCATGAGCTGTAAGCCATAATCATCACAATTATGACAAATCACAGCTTGAACTACCTTGCTTTGCATGTAATGAGTCTATCTCATATATTAGTTTCACCTTTTAAGTTGCATTACTGAAATAAATGAACTTTTGCACGATATTATAATTTGTTGAGTTTCACCTGTACATGCACAGAATGCTTCAATCTCCAACACTTTGGGTGTTAATAAAGATCTTGAAGAATCTTATGATTTAACCTAGAGAGTCTTTCATAACAAAATAACAGTGACCACAGTCAGAGATACTTCAGGCTTTATTAGGAAAAGGTACCCTTGAATGTTAAATCGGAAATATCCTTACAATTCTTAATTGGCAATCAAAGGAGATTATCTCCAACTGGGATCATTTTTCCCCCTTTCTGAAGTACAAAATCTGTTCACTGTACATAAGTTTATTATATCAGAGTGAATTCCATCATTGTCTGATGACCTAAGTTGTTCTTTTTCTCTTCTCCATTATCAGAAGTTAGGGTTGTGGAAAGCATCTTAGGAGACGGGAAAGAGAACACAGTTACATGTTTTCCTTTTGATACACAGATACTTTATGATCAGCCAAGCACATCACTTAGAAATAATGGAACTCTTACTAGCCTGGCCAGTTTTTATGTTAGTGCCTATAGCACACTCTCAAAATTTGTGCCTGCTGCATATGCGCTTCTGGTAAGAACTTCTTTAGGTATCTTTGATAAGGATAGTCTGCTAATATTGTTATTTTTCTCCACTTCACTTTAAAAAAAAGCTTTGAGAATTGAAGGCACATTTTAAAACTTTTAGGACTACAGGACAATTTCTTTAAAAGAGTGCACATCAGAGAGATATCTAAAAATTTTCTGATTGCTTTCTGAAAGCCATGGATATACGAAGTACAGTAAACCTCTTTCCAACTGGTTCAGGTATGCTATTCCTAGGAAAAAGCATCTGAAATCCTCCCTTGGTCCTTTTCTTCAGTTAAAGTCAGACCAGGGTGGTTGCATCTATTCCTACAAAATAGCTTGCTGGTTTCAGCTATGATGAATAACTGTCAGTCCTGTTCATTTTTGTAAATGAGTGGGATGGGTATTAATATGTGCAAAGTACATTTTTTTGAAATGTACTTTTTGAAATGTCCTTTTTCAAATTACATCTTTTGAAAGAGAACATTCTGGGGAATTTTGAAAGGTTTTGGTAATCTTCCAGATTATGTCAATCCAGAGGTTGGTTTGGACATTTTTCAAAAATAAACCTTTCAAAATTTGAATTGATTCCAGAGAGGATCCATTTCTGTTCCACAGCCAGATCATGTCTAGAGGTAGTATTCAGCAAGTTCTGACCAGTTCTGGAGAACCAATAGAGGAAATTTTGAGTAATTTGGAGAGCCGGCAAATACCACCTCTGACTGGCCCCACTCCCATCTATCCTCTGTCTCCCGAGTCCCAGCTGGGCCTTCTTTTGTTGCCCTGCACAGGAGAATGGAGCTGGAAGGCAGGTTAGTGGGGTGGGGAGGGAATGGGATTTTGTAGTATCCATCCCCCAAGAGTGGGGAGGGAATGAAGATTTTGCAGTATCCTTCCCCTGCCACGCCCACCAAACCATGCCCACAGAACTGATAGTAAAAAAATTTGAATCCCACCACTGGTCTAGAACACCATGGTTCCTTCCCGTTCTACTGTAGTACATTGACTTGAGGTCACGTCAGAACATTGGCATGATCCCGAGGAAGCTTACCAGACCATTCCAGAATATTCCATTAGTGGGAGAGTAGGGACAGAGGAGAAGGAGAAGGAGAGAGATATGTACACACATAATGAGTGTATGTTCTTCTGAACTAGCATGTACAAAATTACACTTTAGTGCTACCACAGAAAATGAGGTTGAAAGTCCCTGATTGCTTGTTGCCTTGTCTTATGAGGACATCTTTTGCAAAGTTTAAAAAGCAATACATTTGCAAAAAAATAAAAGAGCAACAATTATGTCACATTGTTGTTTTTATGGAATAAACATAAAAGCTTTTAATAATATTAGTGGGTTTTTAAAGGAAGTAAATTGAGCACTTAGATTTCTGGCATCTTTCCTTGAAGAAAAATTTCTAGACATAACACCAGAAATATGAACCTAAGCATTTGCATCTCCGCCAAGAAAACAAGCCATTTCACTTAATGCTAACAATTCATTCTTTAGTTTCCTGGTGTGCCTGGATATTGCAGCACATTAGTTAAAGTCACATAATTTATAGAGAGTGAAGAAAGGCCCATTCTTAAACTGCAGCACATTATCGGTTCTTTTTTTAAACGGCAAGAAAGATGTGGCTTCATTTTTACATAGCTTTTTGCATAGCTTTGCTGGTGTAAAACCCTTGAACGTGCATCTGGTAGCAATAATTTTGATCTGCGCAAAGGACAATCAATGAACTGAGTGCCAGAACACTGTTTACATATTGAGTGCTAGATTATACTCTTTACTCACGAGGTAGAAGATTTATTGCTTTCTATAAAATCTGATGGGCCTTTGTAGCTTCACACTTTACTACACTGAGCAAGGCATGTGATAGGAAAAGTATTTCTTTTAGCTCTTACTAAGATGGAGTGTATTCATGCTAATCATTTTAAGAGACTTGAAGACTTGTACACAGTGCTTCTCTGACTGCTTAGATGTGCTTTGTTCTTAGTACAGGTAGTCCTCGACTTACGATCACAATTGAGCCCAAAATCTCTGTTGTTAAGTGAGATATTTGTTAAGTGAGTTTTACCCCATTTTACGATCTTTCTTGCCACTGTTGTTAAAAGACTCACTGCAACGGATATGTTAGTAACCTGGTTGTTCGATGAATCTGGCTTCCCCTTGCCTTTGCTTGTGAGAGGTCGCAAAAGGTGATCCCATGACCTTGGGACACTGCAACCATCATAAATATAGTTGTCAAGCACCTGAATTTTGATCACATGATCATGGGGAGGCTGCAAAGATCATAACTGTGGAAAACGGTCATAAGTCACATTTTTCACTACCATTGTAACTTTGAATGGCCACTAAATGAACTGTCAGGACAACCTGTTTTAAGTCAAGGACAACCTGTACATACTTCGCATAGCTATATAAATATAGGAAGCTGCCAAGTTATAATGTAAAAATTCACCTATAGTTGCCTTCACTCTATGAAAGTGTGGAATATAAAATGCTAAGATATATATATATATATATATATATATATATATATATATATATATATATATATATATATATATATATATATATATATATATATATATATATATATATATATATTCTTAAGTTTTCTGGGTACTTACATGTATGGTATTCAGCTTTGTTCGGCATTTTCCCACGTCATTGTAGTTGTGCTTTTAAAGTTGTAGCAACGTTTCGGCAGAATCTCATCTGCCATCATCAGACTTCTGTATAGGCTGCCCCAAATTTAAATCTGAAACCACTATAGAAGTCTGACTCACAGATGAACACTATAAAGAAGCCTGATGATGGCAGATGAGATTCTGCCGAAACGTTGCTACAACTTTAAAAGCACAACTACAATGACGTGGGAAAATACCCGAACAAAGCTGAATACCATACATACATACATACATACATACATACATACATACATACGTATGTATGTATATGTAGGTCTAGGTGTGTTCGGGTCTTTTCCCGTGTAAGATTAAGAGTATCTTGGCAATGTTTCGATGAGGTCCCACTCGCCATCCTCAGGCTGGTGCTTTCGGCTTCGTGCCAGTGCAAACAGTGTGTGATCGGAGCTGCCATCTCTCTATAAATACTGGTGGTGGGGGCTGGTATGCTGGGCTGGTTGGCTGCGCTGCTGCCTCTTGATTGGTTGATGGAGTTGATGTTGGTATAACGGGCTGTGTGATGGCCTTGTGAGTTTTGTTGTGGAGATATCCTGGATCTTGTGCTGTAATCTTCTGGGTCGTTTGTTTTGTAGTGATCTTTTTTCCATTAGCCTCTCGTGTTTTAACAGCTTGGGTAATGGGTTGTGTGTAAGTCTATTTAGCCATCTCAGCAAGTTCCATCATCTTTATCAACCATTGCTCCATTGTGGGTAGCACTGAGTCTTTCCATCTTTGTCCTTATTCACAATAATTGTGGTCCAGCTGTTGCTGCAATTTTTCCTTTGGAGATGAGCCAGAAGTTTGCCATTGGCAATATGTATTTTTGTGAAGGTTTGGAAGAGACTCCTTAAGAGAAGTTGAGAATTCTAATGTGTAATTTTTATATGATTCATTGTTATGCTAATGAAATCACACTGAGGCTATAGCAGATGTAGTTTTACTCTCATGTACAAGATTCCTGTTTCAAGAATATCCCATTGTGCTGAGTGGCTAATTGATTACAATATGAGTGTTGAATTCAGCATGTTTTAGGCGCACTCCCATCATTTTGGCTGTTACTTTGCTATTTTGCCATATTTATAGGCCTTTTGAAATACGTGGAACAGAAATATCTGAATAATTAGCTGTTTGCTGTCTATCCTCAAATCACATGGCAGAATCAAAATCTAATGTTGGCATCCCTCTGGCCTGGGACAAAATTTGCTGCAGGCTTCCATCACATCTACTTCAAAGAATTCTCATAGCAAATTATCAGATCGCTTCTTCCTATTTGCTTATCCTTTTTCCAATATTGGAGAAATGAGATACAACACTTTGCAACCATTGAAGTAGCTTGCTAATGGTACTGCATATGTTTTCCATCTAGAAAATATGGAAATAACAATAATCAGCAATTAGTCCATTGCCTAATTGCAATCCCATGTATCAACTGCTCCTCTTCCTCCAAGTCACAGGAAACAAGAGAAAGCAGAGAATTGAAGGAAAGGAACAAGAAATAAGGAGGCTGTTTTGTTGTCTTGCTTCTGATTGATTCTTTTATGTTTCCCCAATACATTCTTCCATTGAGTACCTTTCTAGTACCTGCCTTCCATTGAGGACCGGTATACTGCACAAGTCAAAAAGAGGGCTGTGAAAATATTTACAGACCCTTCACATCCTGGACATAAACTGTTTCAACTCCAACCCTCAAAACGACACTATACAGCACTGCACACCAGATTTTTCCCAAATGCCATCACTCTGCTAAACAAATAATTCCCTCAACATTGTCCAACTATTTACTAAGTCTGCATTACTATTACTATTAATCTTCTCATCATTCTTATCACCCATCTCCTCCCACTTGTGACTGTATGACTGTTACTTTGTCACTTATACCCTTATGATTTATATGGACTGTTTCCTAGTATGATTTGATTGCTTATTTGTACCCTATGACTGTCATTAAGTGTTGTACCTTATGATTCTTGGTGAACGTATCTTTTTCTTTTATGTACCCTGAGAGCATATGCACCAAGACAAATTTCTTGTGTGTCTTATCACACTTGGCCGATATTCATTCATTCATTCATTCATTCATTCATTCATTCATTCATTCATTCATTCATTCATTCATTCTTATAGCCTTATGATTACAGGCTGATGAAGTTTGCCTGTAATCAATCAACTTTAAAATAGTTATGTTCTGCCATTGGCCATCATAATCAAAATGGCTATCATAATAATTTCAACATCCAGTTAAATGCAGCGGATGAATATTTCCATAGAGGTAAATTTTATACTACCAAAAAGTGAAATGACAGCAAAAAATTAAACTGTGTGAACACATGAACACAAACAGAGAGAAAGTTCATAAAACAGGAGAAACAAAAGGAAGGAAATGAAGCAGAAGCCTTCCATCCTTTCATTACTATGCCTACCCTTTTTTTGTTTGTATCTCCCAGGCAGGCAGGCAGGATCTTTTCTTCTATTATAGCTAAAGCGGCCTGGGGAATATAAAAGACAGAATCATTAAAAAAAAGTGCCAGCGAGAGAACTCCTAAGGGGAAAAAACACCCTTGGAGTACAGTAATACAGAACAATTTCCACTTTCTCCTGATGGCACTTTTTGTAACACTTGGTGAAAAAAAAATATAGACACAATATTTCTTAGTTTTGAATATACACTGGCTGCTTCTGACCATTCCCATTCCATCCCATGACAGAAAGTATTGCCAATTATACAGGAAAGTGTGCATTTGTTTGGTGAGATACTTTCTGCCACATCTGAACCCATTTTTTTCTAAGAACATATTCTCATGGCCATGGAAATGTACATCCCCTATAGTTCCTGAATGGCAAAAAACATGGTGCCATATTGGGTCTCATTCGGGATGACAATGAAGACTCTTATAGGGAGGAGGTGAAGGCTTTGGTGGACTGGTGCAATAAAAATCACCTGGTTTTGACTGTTAATAAAACAAAGGAGACCATTGCTGATTTTAGAAAGAGCCAGCATAGTCATACTCCACTTTGTATCAAGGCTGCAGCTGTGGAGGTGGTCAATAGCATTAAGTACCTGAAGGTGCAGATAATTAAAACTTTGACTTGGTCTCTTCATATATTATCTTTAATGAAAAATGTCTAGGGAGATTCTCAGTCATCCAAGTCATGCTTGTCCCAAAGGTGCCTTTTTTATTTACTCTTGGGGGGGAAAAAAAAAAAAAAGCACCTTTGAGACATCTTTAGTGAAGCGTGCAAACCAGTGTTTGCATTTCTTGCACTGGATAAGGCGTGCACATCTTTCTCCTTCTGTCCTGGCCACTTTTTACAGAAGCATGATTGAGAGTATTTTAATGAACTGCATCACTGTTTGGTTTGGTGGCAGCTGTGCCTCAGATAGAAAGTCCATACAGAGATTCATAAGGACAGCTGAGAAGATTATAGGAAGCTTGTTTCCTGTTATTCAGAATACTGCTCATAAGCGCTATATGCTTAGAGCTCAAAGCATTGTTAGAGAGCTCACACACCCACTTCATGCTCTGTTTCTGTTGCTCCCCTCTGGGAGGAGGTTTTGAAGTATTTCTAGCAGGACTATCAGATTCTGTAACAGCTTTGCCATCCGTCTGGTAAATTCGCAGGATTTTTCCCCCCGCCATGTATATGTATACATTCAAATAAGACTGTGATATTTCTCTGTGCCGTGTGTGTGTGTGTGTGTGTGTGTGTGTGTGTGTGTGTGTGTGTGTGTGTGTGTGTGTGTGTGTGTGTGCATAACAGTTATCTTTTGAGAGATGAATGCAATGAAATTTCATTTTAATGTATGCTGATTAGTATACATTTAAATGACAATAACATTTTTTTCTATTCTGTTCTACCTTATATGGTTAAAAGTAGTCAGAATGTAGCTTGTCTTTTACTGTCAAGTCATTTAGTTGCACATTTCAAGGAGTTGCCAGCTGGGACAGTTCTGAAAAGGACACAAATGGGTGCTTTATTCCAGCCTGAAAATGAATTTAAATGTCAGACTCAGATTTTCTGACAAAAACATTGGCGTCTGAAGAATATTTATATGTTTAGTCTCTTATGTGCACTGTGAAGGGACAGAAACCTTGACCTTGTCAAGGATTGCTGATTCTTTTTCTATTCATTTCAGCACCCAACTGACTTCTTAAGATGGAGACCCATCAGAGGTATCAGGAATTGTAGCTTTCTTGGGATGAATGATTCATCTGTTATTTGGCCTGATGAAGGAAATCTGACCTTGAATTCCACCACCTTCTGAGCTATGAGCAAGAACAAAATAAATCAGCTCTGTTTGTAGGGGCACGGGAGAAGGACATCAGGAACATTAGATATTATCATCATACCTTCTTCTTGCTTATGTTTCTCCTACAGCAGGTTTTTCAAACTATATCAGAATCACTGATCTTTTCACCCCAAATGATGTACAAAACATCTGAGAAATGATTGCCTTCACTGTTGACTCCTGAAAACCAAACCCTATTGATATGCTATTCATACAAGTTCAATTATGTCGTTGATGAAAACAATTATAGCTGGAATTTAAGAGTACAGATTAAAAGGTTTGGAGACTTGGTAAAAGTGATTTCACAAAATATAAAAAGCAAATGACTTTTTAATTCTATGAATTCATCAATTTGTAAGTTAATGGAATTAATGAAGCAAGAAATGAAATTGAAATTCTAAAAGTTTTCTTTCTATGCTCAGTCCTGGAATAAGGTCTTACCACTATTTAGAGCTAAAGGTAATGAATAGCTTCATTTGAACACTAATTCAATTATATAATGCTCTTCTCCTTCTATCTCCCCCATCCCTCAACAAATCTGTAGCAAGTCCTTGACAGATTTCTTTTTTCACCAGAAGAAATATGGGGACATTTTGGCTCCAGTCAAAGTGAAATAAGAAGTTCTACTGAAAGCAAAGAACACAAGGCAAAACCCACCCATTATGTTATTGGTTTCAACAGAGCCTATGTAACAGTTAACCACAATGGTTGGTGCTGCTCTAAATGTTTGTACTGAAGTTTCAGTGCTTCTCTTCCTGACCCATGTCTGACTTATCCTTTAAATAAAACTATTAGTTCATTTTTTGTGTGTTTCTCCTTCACATAGCAATGAACATATTGAACACTGAAGTGTTTTCATTATGGATTGTGAAGAATACCATGTCCAGATAAAAGATTTCCAGCAGTGTTTTTATTGGAGGAGGAAAAGGAGGAAGAAGCAGGGAATTGTGAAGAGAGGACCAAATTATGATTTTGAATTTTTCCCCATCTCAAGTTATCAAAAGGCAATGTTAAGAAGAAACAACAAGGAAAAGAAGCTCCAATACATAACACAAGCACAGAACTCCAGATCCACAGCCTCAAAGCAGCCACAAAATTTAACAATTTTTTGTGTTCTGGGTTCCCCCCCCCCCTTCAAGTCAGGGTTGATTGCTTGGATAAGTCCTTGTAGTTTTCTTGGCAAGATTTTCAGAGGTGTTTCAAAGAGGTGAGAGAGAAGGGCTGGTTCAAAGTCACTCAGTAGAATAGAATAGAATAACAGAGTTGGAAGGGACCTTGGTGGTAATTCTAGTCCAACCCTCTGCCTAGGCAGGAAACCCTACACCACTTCAGACAAATGGTTATCCAACATCTTTTTAAAAACTTCCAGTGTTGGAGCATTCACAACTTCTGGAGGCAAGTTGTCCCACTGATTAATTGTTCTAACTGTCAGGAAATTTCTCCTTAGTTCTAAGTTGCTTCTCTCATTGATTAGTTTTCACTCATTGCTTCTTGTCCTGTCCTCAGATGCTTTGGAGAATAGCTTGATTCCTTCTTCTTTGTGGCAGCCCCTGAGATATTGGAACACTGCTATCATGTCTCCCTAGTCCTTCTTTTCATTAAACTAGACATACCCAGTTCCTGCAACCGTTCTTCATATGTAACTTTGACTGGAACTCACAATCTCCTGGCTTCTAGGTAATGGCTTAACCCCAGGATCTTCAAACTTGGCAAGTTTAAAACTTGTGGATGTCAACTCCCAGAATTGCTGAATTAACATGACTGGGGGAGGAATTCTGGGAGTTGAAGTCCACAAGTCTTAAAGCTGTCAAGTTTGAAGACCCCTGGCTTAACCAGTACATCAAACTGGTTCTCACAATGAATTATCTGCCATTATTTGGTACCTGCTGATGCTATTTCAACTTCCTTTATGGATATTTACCTGCAAGTTGCTTCTTTCTAAATAGAAATCTACATACAGGCAAAGTAAAATCTCTATATCCCTGAGGCCATTCTTCAGATTTGTTTCAAGAGAGCCTGACTGGCCTTTTTCTGCAAAGGGATTTTACTTTTGTCTGTTATAGAGCTTTTTCTATTCTTTTCTTTTTGGACAGTTTTTATGCACATTAAATCCTATTAAAATTTCCTATCAACATCAAATGTTCCTTCCAAGTAGGAAGGGGCACAGGTATTTCCTTCTTTGTTCTCTTATTCTGACACAGAGTTAAGATGATATACAATCTCTTAGCTGACTGCCGAAATTATTCTTATGGGCTTAATTTGATTTAGTATATCACTAGTTATCAAATATTTTAGCAAATAAACAAACTGGTAAGAACATTACAACAAAATGTAGGTGAACTTGTTGCAAGTAAAACCTTCTCAAATGATCCTAATAGCATGGAAGTTTTTATAGAAAGAGGTCAAACAGCCTCTATCTTTTTTGGCTTCAACTTAAAAATGCTGGCTAGGGAATTCTGTGAGTTGAAGTCCACACATCTTAAAGTTGACAAAATTGAAAACAATGGATCTAATTCATGTAGGTCTCTAAAAGTAAAGACCATCAATTTTATTTTATTTGCAAATGAACTGATAGCCATATAATATAGTTTCTTGGTACTCTACCTGAATTTTCCAGATTAGAGACTCTAATTGCAGAAGCATCTTGCTTTCCCTCAAAGAGGTGTTTATGATTTTACTGAAAACATCTCTAATACTCTTCCAGTTAGAAGTTACAAGGCAAATTCAAAAAGAATGGGTGGGACAAGCGATGAAATATATCACTTCCAATAATTGTCCACATCCTTAGTTATCACAAATCAAAATCTATCAGAAAAGTTACTTGGCAGCTCCATATTCCTGCAACATTAAAAGTTGAATTCAGCCCAATTCAAATATCAGTTCTCACCTAAAAAAAATAATCAAACTTTGCAACAGAGGCATATTGATTATTATAATATTCTGTGTTGTAACTCTTAGAGAAAAAGTAGGAATACACATCAGCCCTGCCCCCCCCACCCCAACAACCCAAAACAAATAATCAGGACATGAGTTTACAGATTACATGTTTTTTCTTTAAATAATCTTCATACTGTGCATTATCAGATTTGAGTTGGGTATATCCTTCAACCTGTGCTTTGACACTTCAGCTCCAGCAATTCACTTGTACACTACAGGCCAGCTTTTAAGGCAGGTCAAAGAGGGTGACAATGGCTCTTACAAGCTATATATCCCAGAATAACTGGGGGAACTATCCCCACACCTTTCCGAGTGTTTAGAATCCATCTAGATTCAACAACCTTTCTAGGCAAACCATTTTAATTAGTCCACTGAACTTAGAGAAGTGAAATAATGGAACTAGTCCAACATAAATCCATTGTTGGAGAAGAAAAGAGACTGTAAAAAATCCCAGATGTACCCATCATCCCCTCCCCATAATCTTATATGTAAGGTTACCTACATTATTCATAATGGGCTTAAGTTAACCACACCTAGAACCTTTATCTATGCATATAAAGGGATAAAACTATACTTGCTCTGAAATACACAACAGATTGTTAGAAATTTAGCAGGAATAAAAGAAGAAAGTATTGTAAGTTCTACATCATTTTATAAATACTGCTGAATCCATCACAGCGCTCCAGCAGCAAAGCTGAAATCTCAGCTGTGAATCTGGAGCTTTCAATTACTCTTTGTGGCAAACACAGACTCGGGCTTTAAATCCAAGCTGGCTGTCATAAGCTGCAGATGGGATTTATGTGTAAGCTTTCTCTAAGGTATGCTAATCAATGAAATCATGGAAGAGTGGGTGGTCAGTCTTGCAAAAAACATCTTCTCTCTGGAAGAAATACTCAGCGAGTGTTGAGAGGTGGTGGGTTTTTTAATCCCCAGAAATGAAGCAAACTATTTTGCTTCCTTATTTTTGGCCAAAGATTGACAAACAAAAAAACAAAACAAAAAACAAAAACCAGAACAGAGTTAACAGCATGATAAATCCTCTCCCAAGGCACCCCCCCCCCAAACTACACAATTCAGAATAAGTAAACAGCCATATAGCATATTTTCCTTTAGTGAATAATGCAGAAAAATTTGAATGGCAACCTAGCTTTCTCAGTTCAACAAGCCTCTGTAGTCAGTCATCAACTGCTAGAGAGAATTCATACTTTTCCTTCCCGTGTTGCTAATCCTTCAAATATCATACTTTCATGACCCCGCCTCCCCAAAAAATGAGTTCAGTGATCTCATCAGTCTCAATTTTCTCAAAATGTTGGACTGTAAAAGTTCAGTGGCAACTGTTTAAAATGTATGACATTTCCCAGTCTTTGAAGCATTTTGTGTGATGAAAGCCATTTCCTCTTTTTCTCTGCATAAAATATGGCCAGGAAATGAGAGAGCCTGTTGAAGTAAAATTTAATTCTATAAGATGAAAGTTATAATAATCTCTGCACATCAAGAAAGAAAGCCACAGTGATTAAATATGTAATCATTATAACAGCATGATCTTAAACACTGAATAAAATACCAGATAGACCCACCTCAGGTGCCTAATTCTTGTGGAGAACGAGAGCCCAGTGAACAATTTAATTTCAAAAGTAATAGGTGGTTAGCAAGGAACTAGGGGCAAAAATGTATAAAACATTACAGGCTGAAAGAAAGGTGAACATGTTTTAAGTGCATTTTCATAATCCATGTAATTCAAAATAAATGTATAATTCTGATTGAAATAATCACTATATAATACAGAAATAAAACAAAAGGATTGGGAAGGAAAAGTTTTTAATAAGATAATATTAAACCAGCATAGAATATGTCCTATTTTGTAGTAAAAATAAGTGCAATTAGGTTTCATGTTTATTATTTCCAAGAGTATAAAACAATTGCATAGGCTTTTCTTACTCAAAGAGAGAAAAGAGGTATTTAGGAGAGAGAGGTTAAGAGAGTAATTGGAAATGCATCTTTAATTAATGGAAATATCTTATGCAAATTATTTGATGTATCTGTAAGTCAAATTGAACATGATGTTAGAAATCCATCTTTTTGACTTTCGGTGACGAGATATGGACGAATGGAGGTGCTGAAGCTCGCTCTGGGTTTCACGCTATCTTCTCTTGCTGTTGGGGTGACCCTTAGGGGTGCACGCATCTTGTAGAGAAGTGTGCTGGTGTGGGGAGACTCGAGTCGCAGTGTGGAGAAGGAGATTCTCATCGCAACGCAGAGAGACCCTGTAGAGACCGACATCAAGAGACCGTCAGTAATGGCGATCCTGAAGTCTGGATCATTACATACAAGAGGAAGCGAGTGAGTGACAGACTGTGGTGAATGAAGAGTGTGAGTGAAAGAATTTGCAATCCTGATTGAGCATTGAATATTGGAGAACCTTAGTCGGAGTGAAGCCCAAAAACAGTGGCCAAAGCAGATACGAGTGGCGGTGAAAGCAAAAGGGCTCGTGAGACGAAAGAGGGTAAGGATGCGAGTGATCGGATAGAGAAGATAAGAGAATTGGAGGGACCTGAGTGACTTACAATAATTGGGGGGGGAGGGGAGAAAGAACAATGAGTTTAATTTAAGGGAACTTCGAGAGATTTGAACTGTGGATTTTGGGAAAATTGAAAGGGCTACTTGAGATGGGGGGAGATCTGAAGTAAGGAATTAAATAGCCTTATTACAACTTTAAATATTCCACAGATGAAACTGAATAATTTACTGGACTCTTTTTGGATTATTGGACTGGAGCTGTAGTTAGTGGAGGAGATTTATTAAAGGAAGAGACTATATGAATTTAAAGATTGACTTACAAGACTTTGAAACAAAAGGAGAAATGGCTGCAGCAGAAAGTGCGGTGAGACGGTGAAACCAGAGACATTACTCAGCAAGTCTGTGCTTCTGGTGCACTCGGTGAAGGAATTTAGATTTAGAGACGAAGAACTGAACAACTACATTAAGACACTTTAAGCCTTTAAACTTTGCTGATTGTAATAATTATTTCTTGACACCAATTCAACTGATTTCGAATGTGGTAAACGTAACTTATATATGATTTAATTGATACATTAGTAAATATTGAAGTTTATATTTGGTTATAGCACAAAAAAAGAGGTGATAATTAATTAATTATTTAGGCACTGATATTTGATTATAGGCATTGATTATATTGAATTAAATAATTAATTGTGACTAATTGTGATTACTACAGATTAACTAATTAATTATTGTATAGCAAGGTTGACATATTTTCATTTAGATTTGTAAGTATTTGAAATATTATAACACTATTTTGAGATTAGGGATTTTATAGCATTTATAGATATACAGATTAATAGTACTTAAATTTAAATAGAGGAATTTGATATATTATTAAGATTTACACATCCAGGTATTTGATTTAGAAAATAGCTCTAAAATTGTTCTGGACAATATATATATTGACAAGAGAGGTTAACCCTGTAACATATCATATTAATTAGAGTAGTGGCCATATATAGCTGATACTTCTCAATAGCGAATGCTAATTTGGGACAACATATTTAGTATAATACAAAAACAAAAACAAATTTTACAAAAAAATGACCTCTATGACTAACACAACACTTAAAACTGGGGAAGATTTCTTCAATACAAACAACTGTGATGCCATCGCCCTCAGTTGGCACAAAAGACAATTGAAGAAACTCTACCTGGAGAGAAACAACCTGTCATCACAAATGCTAATATCCAATCGACCCTTCTTTACAAGAATCCATGCTGAAACTTCAGGAATTAATGGTGAAAAATCATACTGAAACAAGAGCTGACACAAATGAATTAAAAGAAGAGATGGGGAACTTAAAGGCAGAAAGGAAAGTAGACATCTTAAAGCTGGATCAAAAAATTGAAACAATACAGCAAGCTCTAGAAAGGAATGAATCAACAATAAAGGAAGTTGAGAAAAGGATGGAACAAATGGAAAAGAAACTGGAAATGGTTGGTGAGCAATTAAGAAACGTGAGTAAAAGAAATGGACGATTCCTTGGTATATCTGGAAATGGACAAGGCCGCAGCATATTTGAGATTCCAAAACATAACGGAATCTAAAGAAGAGGATTTGGAACAAGTGATGGCAGGAATATTAGCAGACCTGTTGGAAAAAGATAAGGATGATATCCTGAAAGAGCTAGACGAAGTATACAGAGTGAGCACAAATTACACAAGACAACATAAATATCCAAAAGAGGTCCACGTGAGATTTGCCAGAAGAAAAGTTTGGGATGTTATATATAAAATTTCTAGAGAAGAAACAATTACATATAAAGGAAAAGAAATCTTGGTGCTTAAACAAATCCCAAGAAGAGTGAGAGAGCAGAGGCGAGATTATAAATTCTTGGCAAACCAATTAAACCAAAAAGGCATCATATTCAGATGGCTAATTCCAGAGGGAATGCTAATCACATGGGAAGAAAGGAAAATTAAAGTAGACTCCGTGGAAAAAGCCCAAGAATTCTATGAACGATTGGTAGGCCCTAAAGAATCAAGTAGTAGAGACGAATTAGAAACAAATTCGCAAGATGACCAAGACTTTCCAAAGAATGGAGATGGGAATTATAGGAACTCGAAAAATATACAACATCAAGAGAGGGAAAAACCGAAGTCGCACAATCAGCCACAAAGAGAGACAGGAGCAAGTACAAGACAAAGAGCAAGAGTCAATTAGGTGATGGATGAAGAAAAGAAAATATTATCATTTAACATAAATGGCCTAAACTCTAGGATAAAAAGGGAAAGAATACTAACCAAACTAATTAAACAAAATGCAGACATAATATGTTTACAGGAAACTCATATAAAGAAGGAAGAAGAAAAATATATAGAATGCCCCAAGCTAGGGAATTTATATACGTCACCAGCAGATTTTAGGAAAAAGAAAGGTATAGCAGTATACGTGAAGGACGACATGAAAGCAGAGCTAATTTGGACAGACCCCAATGGAAGAATTCTGGTGTTACAAATTTGGATTAAATCAACTCCAATTCTATTAGTGGTAATTTATACCTTTAATGATAACTAAAAGGAATTCTTTAAACAATTACATGGGAAAATAGTGGAATTAGAGAAAAGGAATATTTGTATCTTGTGGGATTTCAATGCTATTGTGGTCCATCAGAAAGTTCACAGTAGCAGGGGGGAAAAGAAGAAAAAAAGAGAACTACTGAAAACATGTGAGGAAATGATGATTGAACTAAATTTGATAGACATGTGGAGGAAATTAAACCCTGAGAAAAAGCAATTTACTTTTTACTCTAATCCTCATCAGTCATGGACACGAATTGATATGGTGTGGATGAATGGTGAGCTAGTAAATGAATTAAAAGAGATTGAAATTTTACCAAACGAATGGGCAGATCACAATCCGATTCAGATAGTGTGGAAAGGTAGGAAGAAACCAAGGAAAAGGTGGACTTTAAATACACAGCCAATTAAAAAGAAAGAATTTATGAATAGACTTAAGGAGGAATTAGACTATTTCTTAAAAGAAAATAACAATGAGGCAACTACGAAACAGAATATTTGGGATACAATGAAGGCAATAATAAGAGGCACAATGATATCATACACCGCTAAAAGAAATAAAGAAAAATATGCCCAACAAAATAAATTAGAACAAAGAATCAAAGAATTAGAAATTCAGCTACAAAACACCCCAAAAGATTGTAAATTGAAAAATCAGATGATAATAACTAAACATAAATTAAATTTAATCGAACAAGAAGGAATGGTTTCAAAGTTGAATACAGCTAGACAGATATTCTTTGAATAGGCCAATAGACCAGGAAGGTGGTTGGCCTATAAACTTAAAAAACAAAAACAAAAAAGATTGATCTACCAACTAATAGATGAAAACGGGGATGCCCAACAAGGAATAGAACAGAAAAAAGAAATTGCATGTAAATTTTTTGAAGATCTTTATAAAAAGAAGGAAGTAAATGGGGACATGATAAGAAACTATTTGGGTACTACCAAAGATAAAATAATCGAGGAGGAGATGAAGGAAATGTTAACTAGAGACATTACGTGGCCCGAGTTAAAAATAGCAATAGAAAACCAAAAGAACAATAAAACCTAATGGGATACCAGGGGAACTTTATAAGAAAATAGGAGAACAAATAGGACCTCTCATGGTGGAAGTATATAATGAGGTCCTACTTGCAGCAAGAATGCCGGATTCATGGAAAGAGACACTGATATCATTGATCCCGAAAGAAGACTCAGACTTATGACTTATACAAAATTACAGACGAATTTCCCTGTTAAATACTGATTATAAAATATTTACCACAATTATAGCAAATAGATTAAAAAAAATATGGAATGAATATATACATAAAGATCAAAATGATTCCTTCCCAATAGATAAATTAGGAATAATTTAAGAATAGTGCTAAATGTTTTGGAATACTATGAAGCCCATCCAGAAAAACAAATAGCTCTTGTATTCTTGGATGCACAGAAGGCCTTTGACAACCTAAATTGGCAATTCTTAATCCAACAAATTTACAATATGAATTTAGGCACTAAATTTGAAAACATTGTGACTACAATTTATGATTCACAAAAGGAGAATATTATAATTAATGGAGAGTACACACGCTCAATAAAAATAGAGAATGGACTTAGGCAGGGATGTCCACTATCTCCCCTGCTCTTCATATTATCTTTGGAAACATTGCTTACACGAATTAGACAGAACCCAGGAATAAAAGGACTAAAAATTAAGAAAGAAGAATATAAACTCCAGTCATTTGTGGATGATATGGTTTTTTTCATAGAGGAACCAATTGAAACAGGTCAAGAACTATTGAAAGAGTTAGATCAGTTTGGGACAGTTGCAGGACTTAAAATCAATAGGGAAAAAATTTAAAAGAAAAACAGAAATTAAAATTGGAAAGGATAATGGGATTACAAATAATAAAAAAAGTTAAATACTTAGGAATTTGGTTGATGGCTCAATAAAAAACCCTAATGGAAAATAATTATAATAAACTATTACAGCAAGTCAAAAAAGATTTAGAGATATGGGTCAAATTGCAAATCTCCTTACTAGGGAGGATTGCCACTATAAAAATGAACATTCTGCCCAAATTTATTTACTTATTCCAAACAATACCAATAAAAATACATAAAAATTACTCTGTGGAACTTAACAAGATAACTACCAAATTTATTTGGCAAGGGAAAAAACTGAGGATAAACCTAAAGGCAATGCAAGATATGAAGAGCAGGGGAGGTATGGCAGTCCCAAATTGGGAAATATACTATAGTGCAGCCTTTTTATTTTGGCTGAAAGAGTGGGTAAACCTGTCAAATAAAAGAATCTTATTTCTAGAGGGCCACGATTTACAGAGTGGAGTGGCACGCATTTTTATGGGACACTGGAAAAATCAAACAGAATTATTTCCACAGACATATAATTAGAGACTCCTTGTTGGCTAATTGGAATAAAATAAAATAAAAAACATTATTTAAAAATCCCAATCTGGATCTCAACGATGGAGGCGATGATACATCCAAATAATTTAGATCTTAACAAAATGATAAAATACAAAGACCTTCTTGATGCACAAGGAACTTTAAAATAATGGCAAGATCTCCAAGAACAAGGGCTACAAGTAAATCGGTGGGCTTACCTTCAAATTCAAAATAGATATAGTCAGGATAAAAAAAAAAATTGGAATTTATGTTAAGCCACAACAATTAGATAAAATCCTATTAGGCCCAGATAAAAAAAATTACTAATTTTTATAATTATTTATTAGAGATAGAATTAGAAGAGGAAGTAGTCAAAGGCAACATGATAGCTTGGAGTAGAAACATAGGACGTAGCATTACATTATTAGAATGGGAAAACGTCTGGACAAGGAATAATAAAATTACAAAATTAGCAACATGTAAAGAAAATGCCTATAAAATGTTTTATAGATGGCACCTCTTGCCCTCGAGAATAGCAAAGATGTCTCCTAACATGAATCCGAATTGCTGGAAATGTAAAAAGAAACACGGAACATTATTTCACATGTGGTGGTCCTGCACTGAAGCCCAAAGATACTGGCACAGAATTAAAAAATGGTTAGAGAAAATAACGGCAGAGCAAATTGAATTAAAACCAGAATTCTTCTTACTGGGGATATTTAATAGACAAATTTCTTAAAAAGTCAAATATATAATACTGCACATTCTTATTGCAGCCAGAATAACCTTTGCACAGTGTTGGAAACAAGCAGATATTCCAACAGAGGCAATGGTCATTCAGAAAATAACAGCCTGTGCAGAGATGGATAAATTAACCTTAGCACTTAAGGAAAAAGAAACATCAAAATATTATAGAAGCTGGGAATGCTGGTATGACTAGATAGAACAAAAATAGAAAATATATTAGTAAACACCGTAAAATGTGAAAGAGGTAGTAATTATATACTCACAATAAGATGTATTTGTAAATATGTCACCAATATTGATAACAAACAAGGAACCATAGACTGTCGATAATAGAATTGCTAGTTTTTTTTAATTGTTTTTTTTCTTTTTTTTCTTTCTGTGTGTTGTGTATGTGTTTGTTTGACATTTTAGTTGTAAATAAAGTTTGTTTGTTTTTTTAAAAAAGAAATCCATCTTTGCTTTAATAGGTGGGCTCTTACATCAAAACAGAGAGAGGGCTGACAACAACAATTACAATTACAATAGGAAACTAGGACAATTTAGCTGTAAACTCTTCTCCTTTGGAGTTTATTTCTCAGAAGATGTGAACTGAAAGTGAATCCTGTCTTCCTCCATTGGTTCATTTCTTCACCTAGATGGCAGATGCCTACACGGAAAAGCAAAACAGGAAGATATTTAATTAATACTTGAATGGGACTAATTTTCTACCAGGAAATCCTAAGCCTGCAGGCTTCAATGGGAGATAAAATAAAAATCTCAGAAAAGTCAATAGCAAAACATTTCAGTACTGTTGCCCCGCTCCCCCAAGAATGGTTACATCCATGAATGGAGAGGTACCAGCAAAAGAGTGATATGGGTAAAGTTTAGAACATCCTGGTAGTTCATATCTCTGTCCGATCAAGATAAAGCTGGAAGGGGCCTTGGAAATATTCTAGTCCAGCCCCTTACTCAAGCAAGAGATTCTATAACATTTCAGACAAGTGACTGTCCAGTCTTTCCTTAAAAACCTTCATTCAGTGATGAAGCACCCACAATATCTGAAGGCAAGCTGTTCCACTGGTTAATTATCCTCAGTGTAAGGAAGTTTCTCCTTAATTCCAGGTTGCTTGTCTCCTTGATTAGTTTCCATC
The DNA here is from genome assembly GCF_049901735.1 of Notechis scutatus. NCBI lineage: Eukaryota > Metazoa > Chordata > Lepidosauria > Squamata > Elapidae > Notechis > Notechis scutatus. Next base: position 207,811,758 of record NC_142009.1, on the reverse strand, counting down.
CATTGTCCTGCCCTCTGGTGCTTTGAAAAATAAATTCACCCCCTCCTCTTTGTGACAGCCTCTCAAATACTGGAATACTGCTCGTCCTTCTTTCCTCTAGACTAGCTAAACCCAAATCCTCCAACCGTTCTCCGTATGTTTTAGTCTCTAGGCCTTTAATCATCTTAGTTGCTCTTCTATTGCCCTTTTCTATTCTTACACAGTTAGCTCACTTTAGTCAACTTTGGTCTAGCTTGCCAAGACCTAAATTCAGATAATTGTGGGTGAGAAAATTCCTCTTATCCGTTTTCTGTAAAAAAAAAAATCAGGCAAACTGACAGTTTGCATGCTTGCAAAAATGCTGGACTTGTGAATATTCTGCTTACTCCCAAAAATCCCCACTAGATGAAATTAGCCTAATGGTTTGCTAAAACTTCTAACTGGCTTTTCAAAAAGTTTACAGCAGCAATAGACAACATAAAACTCTGTAAGTGCTTTACCTCCCTGAAAGAAATTTTCTTTTGTCTCTTGTTGGTCCCTGGTTTCAGGTGTTGTGATGGAAGAACAACACAACTGTAAATGTCACATCCTAAGAGAGCTCAGAAGAGGTTGCCTAGGAGACCAGCCTTGAAAAGTGTATTTGCCATTGAAAAACAATTGATAAACATATAGATCCACCCTGATCTTTATCAGAAGCATATTTTTTTAGCCTTGCACCCAGACATATAAACTGCAATATAAAAACAATATGGATTACTTCAAGGTTAGGTTGTCTCAAGTGGCTTTATGTGGATATATTTTTAAGAATAACAGATGTGTGGCTTTTTGCAAAAGTAAGCTAAAACAATGAGAAAAGTTCTCCAGAAACAACATTTGGCTTTCCTTTCGCAGAGAGAGAGGTAAGTGGAAATGGTCCAACCGACTATGCCAACTTAGAGCAGCAATTAAAAACTACCTACATTTTGAGCAGGAGAGCTTATCTCTAGTAGAACCTTTTGTTTTTCTCCTGCCGTTTTTTGGGGTGGGTTTTTTTTTTTATGTTTGTCTACTTCAGCTGATGAACCATGGCTCCCAAGTGGCATTTTAGGAAAAACAGAAGAGCTGCCAATTGGAACTCTTCTGCTCCTGTTGTTCAGAGCTTCAGAAAAAAGTCAGCTTCTTTCAATTCTATGTTAGCAAGATAGGGTGTGTGTGTTTGTGTGTTGTTGTTGTTATTATTATTATTATTATTTTCTTCCTCAGGATTTTTAAAATTCACACCAAGGTGCACCCTGAAAGAGATCAATGTAAGATGGCACACTTTTTTAAAAAAAAAAAAAAAACCTGCAAGTTGACTTTGGAGGATTGAGTGATTCTTCCCAAGACCTCATGTGTATTCACAGCTGGAGCAGTTTTAGGGCAGAATGAAAACAGCTCAGTTCCAAGTAGAGGGGATTATAAAGAAAGAGGAAAGGAGAGAGGAAAGAACTAATGATGGGAGAGGCTTTCTTCTGAAAATTAAAACTCTTTTCTTTTCTGAAAACTTACCTCAAAGAAGCATATTCCCAACTTCACTTTTTCAGGAACACATGTTCTCCAGCTTTACATAATCTTTAAAAGACCAAATACATTTCAGACAGTTTGGCATTGTTTTCACATAATCAACCCTTCCGTATCTAAGGTGCAAAAATCTGAATAATCACTAAATGGCAGCAAAGAGTATTTCCTAAGGGTTGTGCTAATTTTTGTAACCCATACATAAAAGGCTTTATGCCATGGTGGGATTCAGCTGGTTTCCACCAGTTCGGGAGAACTGGTAGCTAACTTTCTGAGCAGTTCAGCGAACCGGCTATTGGAAGAAATCTCCTTCCAACAGCCTTTTGTTTCCCCCACTTTATGGTAGGTGAACACTTCCTGGAAGGTCCATTTGATTATTCAACATGTTTGATTCAAGGGTTGTCATGGGTAAAAAGTCAAAATGTTAGCAGGGATAGGAATTCACCAGATGGACCTGAGCACCAATATTGCCCGTGTGATATTCCTGTCCCAGAAGTCTGAATGCAGAAGGCAAAGATCTCTAGAGAGGAGTCTGTCATGCATACAGTGCAGAAGCTGTTTCTTTGTTTGATTTCTACTCACCATAATCAGAAGGTTCTCTGTGGCCTACAAATCCTCAGATTACATTATTTAATCTCTT